>NC_090172.1:57991809-58164309 GCF_024679245.1 Pseudorasbora parva | reverse complement strand
GGAGGTCACAGAGATTGGGAATGATGGCGTATGAGAGAGGGAAAAGGACATTACAGGTAGTGGGATGATGAACAGAGCAGAAACAGAAGAGGATGGAGGAATAATGGAGAGAAGGGTAGAACTAAAGAAGGATAAATGGAGAGAATTAGATGGATTTGAGGACAGCAGAGATGAATAGAATGGGGAAAATGGAAAGGGGGATGGATGAATGGACGATAGATGGAGAGATAATGAGGGGCTTTTGGACGCTAAGAGGGTAATTTTAGCAAAACTCCAAGAGAATGGACCTTTGTCCCACAAATATAAAATAAAAGAGAAAATATAATATAAAATGAGAGAGAGGGAGAGAGAGAGAGAGAGAGAGAGAGAGAGAGAGAGAGAGAGAGAGAGAGAGAGAGAGAGAGAGAGAGAGAGAGAGAGAGAGGCCATCACCTCTCTTCACACAGAAAACCTCAAAGTGTTTATAAAGGTCTGAAAAGGTCTCAAATCCTCTTACAGCCCATTTTGTCCCGCCCCATTTGCCACGGTTGGACACACAGGTGGTGTCACCTCACAGAATAGTTTGAGCCTCAACTTGACATGTCCGACCGCTCAAATAAGCTGACAGTGTTAGACATACACTACCTTTCAATTTTTTAAATAAATAAATTGATACTTATATTCAAACAAGGACGCATCGAAATTTACAAGAAAGCCATTTACAAACAAACTGTTTAAATCAATGCAGTTTCAAATCGCTTCAAAGGCTCTGAGCGATCCCAGGCGAGGGATAGGGTCTAATCTAGCGAAACGATCAGTCATTTAAATAAAATAAAAAAAAGTTTGACCCAGGCCTGAGGGAGCGCATCAAGGTTGGAGGCGGAGCCACGGGCTCATCACACCCTGTAGGCTCCCAAAGGTCCACTATTACCCCTTTTCCACCAAGGCTGTGCTGGTGCTAGTTCGGAGCCAGAGCCTAGTTTCAAATCGGTTCTTTGTCTTTCCACAGCCAAAGCACCAGCTCAGAAACAGAAAAAAGTAGTTCTTAAGTAGCACCAAAACATTGCTGGGCTAGAAGTAAGAACCGCTTGCGTCAGGGGCTGGGGGCGGGGATGACAAGATGAACACAAACTTGTGACCACCATTTTTTAAATAGCAGCTAATCAAGCCAACATTTGTTTGATTGTAATCTCCGTCTATATAAATCATGGTGAGCTGCTTTTTGATGCCGATGTATGATCATAAGCCATGAGCCGTTGTTGAAGGAAGGCTTGTTCGGGATGCATCGGCAAGCGTTGTGCAGCCTGATCGGCGTATGACATCAAAGTACAGCGAGCGCAAACGACTCCTAATGCTTTTGAATCGCTCACACGGTATTTTGATATCATACGCGGATTGGTCAACGGATTGGACAAGCCTGAATTGTTTGTGTTTCCCCCTACCCAAGAACGATGAGACGTATACAGTGACATCAGACCTGGCTCTGTGCTAGCTCTCTAGACTGTGGAAAGCCAAACCGGTTCATAGAAAGCCCGTCAGTCGAACCAACTTAGAACTGACTCTAGCACTGGCTCTGAACTAGCACCCGGTTCATTCTGGTGGAAAAGGGGTTGCCACAGAGGAACTTATGCTGGACAATGATGACTGAATGGCAGGCTTGGCTGAGGACTGAAAAAGGAGTGATTCCGATTCAAAAAAGATTTAGATTCAGATGAGTTCAAGTGACACAGGGAATTAGACTCTCCAACGGTCCAGCCGGTGCTCGCTCTCAGTGGTGGTACGGCCGGCACGGCTCGCTTCATTCCCTTATACTCTACGAAGACTCCCATGACAATAGATGGTGTCGCCCCCTGGTCAGACTCTCTGTGTCAGGGATCACTGAAGGTCATGACAGGTTGGAGATCTTCATCCAGACCACACCAACATCCCTCCATTAAGCAGACGTCATTGCATTGAGTGTGTTTACATGCATACCAGTAAGCTGATAACTCACAAAATAACAGCTTATTGAAATAACCAGTTTTCCCAGTTTACATGGAAAACAGTAAACTGACAACACAAGTAAACTGTGTTTACATGACTTTATTAATAAACCGGGTTGTTTCCTTCTAGTGACGTCAAAAATAATAAAGTCCGTGTCTGACTCGGAGTACTCCAAATGTTACGTCAGTTGTGATGTTAAATAAAGCGTGCGCCGTGTCAGCGGGAGATTTACGGCTCATATTATCCCTCATGCAAATACAGAAGCAGTGTTTTGACTGAACCTCTTCTACTTCTGCTGCATGAGATGAGAACACATCTTTACAATTTTGTGGATATATGTCCTTATTTCATGCAAAACGCTAGCTCGCTCTGTCTGGATGCATTTAAATCTGCTCTGAGTTTGCTTTTTGTGTCACCTATCACACATGCACACTTCAATAAGCCGACAGAAAGCAGGTTAATGCGTTTACATGCCACGCAAAATCATGTAAAAGGCAAAAAACGACTTGTCCCGACCGGTTTATGCTTACGCCGTTTATGACCGTACTCCGATAAAAGAAAACGGGTTACCGCATTTACATGACCATGTTCATTGTCGGCATATTGGGCATTATCGGTTTAAGAACGTGCAAGCAAATACACCCATTGATGGAAGGTGTTCAAAAACATATCCACATACACATCAATAGCTCTGCCATTCTGGATAATAAAAAGTCTCTCCGTTTAAATGTTGTTTATTTCCCCTCAATGGGGAAACATTATTGAAAGCGATCTCCATTTTCTTGTTAGGTCCGGTCATCTGTCACAGGTGTTTGCAGGAAGACAAAGGCAAATTAATAAAGTTACAAATGACTCTAGTTTAATAATAATTCCAACGAGACAGTGCAAACACTTTCAACATAACCGTGACCAGACAAAGAGAGACTATGAAATTACAGCTTAAATAGTAGACAGAACTAGGCTAAACAAGGTAATTAATCAAACACAGCCGAAACCAATGTACTCATAATGACAAAGGCGGTGCGGGGAAAAGAAGATAGAAAACGAGTAAATAAAACTAAAAGTACATGATAAGTAAACAAACTGAACATAATGGTGACAACGCCAAAAGGGTTCTATATAAGGAGAAACGTCTTAAATACTTTCATGTGTGCATTCCCCTGAGAAACTCACATTTTGCAAGTGAATGCAAAGTTTCTCGGGGGAATGCAAAACATTTGCAATATAAAGTAAAAGCATTGACATGATTTTTCCTCCAATCTCATATTTTCCCCATCACCATGTCCCTTTAGGCGCTCCGTACTACACTTTTAAATGCACCTCTTGTCTGTTATTACAATCATAAATCTATAATGTGCCAATCTTTGTCTCAAACCGTGTCTCGATCTCGTTCCATTGTTTCCTTTATGACCCTGATTTTTTTTTATTTTTATGATCTCCCTCCCCATGTGACCTGCACTCATCCACTCTTGCCCTCTCCTCTCATTTGTAGATGTCTCTCATCTCTCATCCAGGTCCTCTCATCTCTCTGCCTGTCCTCTCATCTTTTTCTCGTTCACCTCAATTTTCAGCTACTGCATGATTAATTAGCAACTGTGTTCACTATCGCCTCAATTATTCTTAGAGGAAAGGGAACAGTTTTTTTTTTTTTTTCTCCTCTCGAAGAGACAGAGAGTTTTGTTCCGGGAGAGAAAAAACTATATCGTATGATCTCGATTAAGTGAATAAGTGCTGCCATTACGCGAAATTCTATTCCCGCGTGCATTTGCACAGATGACCTTAAAAGCTTTTCAAAATGGATGAACACAAAAAAACATTACAAATGACTCAACAGTGCATAGAAATATATCTATACTTCCATCCAGCTCGCTCTATGCGTAAAATACAAATGCAAAGAGTAATAGAGAAATAAGTGTTTAAGTGACACAGTGAATGAAGACATTAATGTGGGCCTTAAAATCAATCCCATAATGCACTTCCACATCTCATCACAAAAAAATAAATAGCTCCATTTATGACAATCAATCTATGATAAGTAAATCCAGGGAGTAAATTAAACATGCAGAGGTAATTGAAAAGCAGTGGTGCTAATTTAGAGGTACGACAGTATGGAGAACGAGACACAACGGAGGAAGGACGGAGAACAATGACGGTGTGATTACAGAGAAACGTCCGTGTGATTGAAAGCTGAGTTTTGTACCCACGCGCCACCCTCGTCGCCCGCTAATGTATTTTCGGCCTCCCAATTTGACGAAAATTTCCATACGGCTTACCTGATGCGCCATTATTAAAAAAACATTTACCCTAAACCCTAATGAGATCGGCAAACAGAAGACCGAGCTGCAGAAACACAACAATAAATAACAAAGACAATGCACCGGCACGCACACACACACAAACCGAACGGTGTGCTTCGCCAACCTGGAAGGTGATCATAATGACTCTAAATGCATTGAGGCGGCATTGTGTCTGGTTCTGCTGGGGTTTGGTCATTTGCATCAGAATGGATCTCCTGTGTTAATTGTTTACCCCAGGCTAATTACGCTGTGCCTGTCATTACTGACGGCGGGTGAGGCTTTGGGCCACGGCTACACACACACACACACTGATTCCATTATGCATATTTACAGATACGTATACCAGTACAAATACAAATCATTTCGACATTCGTATGCACATGTGGAAAATAAGGAGAGATTTGTTTTAATAAGACGTTCACGAGAGCCGGTGGAAATGAGTTTGTGCGCTCAGTTCAGGAGTCAACATATCTGATGTATCTTAATGAGAATGCCATTCCTCAGGTTGAAAGAGTGTATGTGTGTGTGTGTGTGAGGCCAGTGACTGATAGACTGATAGAATCTCAATGAGGTGAGACATTAAGAAGCACCGTTATCGCTTTGATCAAGATGGAAGTGAACACCGCAGGAGTCACCAAACGTGTGTCTGGGATTTGTGCGCGCGCATGTTCGCCAAGACTAGCATCAGCTATTGCTCTGTATGACAGATTGGAGTTCTCGTATCGCGCACACATGGCAGCCCTGAGCGTTCTCGTCTTAATGAATGCAGACATCAGTGCGGGTGGCATTAGAATGTTAATGCGCACAGGTGAGGGCAATGCCGCCTTCACCCGCGGGCCCTCGGATCCACTACGGACGCGCAAATGGGGATGGAGTTAACTGCTGTTGATCTCTGCCAACCAATGGGACGTTTATGAGAGCGGACAACACCGAATCGTGACAGGAGTGAGGCTTTAAAGGGATAGTACACACAAAAATGAAAATGTGATGTTTATCTGCTTACCCCTAGGGCATCCAACATGTAGGTGTGTTTGTTTATTCAGTGAAAGACAAATGAAGATTTTTAACTCCAACTGTTGCTGTGTGTAGGTCATATAATCATGTGAATGGGTAATAATTCTATGAGAGCAAAAAAAACATGCTTAGACAACATGCACACAGAGCCCTGTGGCTCATGACGACACACTGATATCTTAAGACACAAAACGATCAGTTTGTCTGAGAAATCGAGCCGTATCTATATCATTTTTTTACCTCAATTACAACACTATATCCAACAGCATTGAATGCGCTTCACTTATGGTAAGGTCAATAATACCCGCTCTGAATATGGGATACTGTATACGAGCCAGAGCGTGTATATTGACCTTACCAGAAGTGAAGCGTGTTCCAGGCTGTTGGATATAGCAATGTATATGAGGTAAAAAAATGATATAAATACGGCTCTATTTCTCACAGAAACCGATCGTTTTGTGTCTTAAGATATCAGTGTGTCGTCATGAGCCACAGGGCTCTGTGTGCATGTTGTCTAAGCATGTTTTTTTTTGCTCTCATAGAATTATTACCCATTCACATCCATTATATGACTGGCACACAGCAACGGTTTAAGTTAAAAATCTTCATTTGTGTTCTACTTAAGAAACAGACACACCTACATGTTAAATGCACTGGGGGTCAGCAGATAAACATCACATTTTCATTTTTGGATGAACTAACCCTTTAATGGAGAATGAAGTTTGCGACGATATGCATGGAATGGAATGTGTGCACACAAAACTTTATTCCCCCCCACCCGAGTTACCTCCATATGCTTGTCCAGTCTGTTAAAGTCAAGGGTTAGAGAGGTCACGACCTTGCCAGCATCACCGGGAGCCGAGGGTGAAATGAGGCAGAGGCTGGCGTGAGCGTGCGAGCGTCAGCGTGAGTTTATGTGAGTGGATCCCATCTGTCTCTCTCAAATGGCATGTCATACCACACATACATACGCACGTGCCCGAGTTATGCTCGTATGTCTTGGACTGAAGAGGAAAAAGTGGGCGTACTTGGTCTTTCACCCCAATCAGCTCGCCGTGATGTCACCCTCATGGCCATATGGGGTGCCATCATTATTCGTGATCCTCCCACTAAAGCTGACGGACAGCCCCACGCAGCCAGACCCCTCCTACTTTGTGTCTGATGGACAGGTGATGAAGGTAGAAGACAGGATCACGACCCTTCCACCTGTGTCCCTCACCAGCCCCCGACTCAAAAGCAACCCTATTAATCAAACCGAATGTGCGAAGACAACGTTCATTTGGCATTTCTAAAGCATCACAGGCTTGATTTAGAAACCATCTGGATTAATACAAGACCATATGAGACCCACAAACAACATAATTAACTTGAGAGCGAAAGCACAAAAGCCATCATATATCTTTAGGTGCATCAGTCGTTAAAGTAACAGCTCGAAATGCAAGAAATAAAGTTGCAGTTACCTTTTATATAATGGAAAAAGAACTTGAGTACAGTGGATGGATGGATGGATGGAGTGATGGATGGATGGATGGATGGAGTGATGGATGGATGGATGGATGGATGGATGAATGGAGTGATGGATGGATGGATGGAGTGATGGATGGATGGATGGATGGAGTGATGGATGGATGGATGGATGGATGGATGGATGGAGTGATTGATGGATGGATGGATGGATGGATGGATGGATGGATGGAGTGATGGATGGATGGATGGATGGATGGATGGATGGATGGATGGATGGATGGATGGATGGATGGAGTGATGGATGGATGGATGGAGTGATGATGGATGGATGGATGGATGGATGGATGGATGGATGGATGGATGGCCTAGAAACCTAATGATTATTATCTGTTTCGTTTTATCGATCAATGGATAGACAGACAGACAGACAGACAGACAGACAGACAGACAGACAGACAGACAGATAGATAGATAGATAGATAGATAGATAGATAGATAGATAGATAGATAGATAGATAGATAGATAGATAGATAGATAGATAGATAGATAGATAGATAGATAGATAGATAGATAGATAGATAGATAGATAGATGACCTTGAAACCCAATGATTATTGTCCGTTTTGTTTTATGGTAAAAGAGGTTTGCCGTTAATGTCAAAATCTTGTTTCACAGGAAATAAAGACATATGCTTTGGCGTGTGAGGGTGCTAGAAGATAATACCTGCAGAAGGTGATGAACACTCTTTCATTAATATACTCACAGATGGATCAGATGAAGTCGTTTCTGATTAAAGCCTTTATGAGATCTGGAATAATGTTAACGATGTACTAAAACGCAATAGGACTTGTGCCAGTTGACTAGTTCTACCAATAATGTTTTTGAGCTGTGTTGAGCAAGGAAGTTTGTGATACATAGACAACATTCAGCTCATGGGAGCACAACATGTTTTAAGCCAATCGCCTGAGCTGTAAATGCCATGTAAGTAATTAATTAAGACAATTTAGATTTTTCTGAAACTTGTCTGAATCCTGAAGGAGTGTATTTGACACAGAAATACTCTGTCAGGGCTTACTAGGCATACAAGAAACTTCTAGGCAAGTTGGAGCTAAACTCTACAGGACAGCAGCCCTCCAGGATCGAGTTTGGACATCCCTGGACTAAACATTTGGTGGCAGAAACAATTAGGGCCTTCATTGTAGCCCATCTCTTTGGTTGCACTAGTGATTTTAGTTGCTTTTGTACTCTTTTTCTTTCTCTCTCACTTAAGCCAGTCTCAACTCATCTCTCCGTCTCCCCACTTGTTCGCTTCCATTTCTTGTTGTTTCTCCGTGCTGCCCCCTGAGTCACTGTGATCCTCGGCAAACCCCGCCGTTATTGAATTGGTTTACAGGGAGAGGTTCTAGGTAATGTATCAGCCCTTATCCGAGGAGCCAAAGGGAACAAATATTGACATGTAATTCTCTTTTTTCACCCCCTTGTATCTCTCCCCCCTTCGCTTTCTCAGTGTTTTTTCTTTTATTGTAGCCAGAGGAAGGGGATCTGTGTCGCTGGGGATGAAAATGGATCTAAATGAAATATTTTCTGCCTTTATTTCTCCCATCCACACCCTTGTTCTCCCTCTCTTCCTCTCCCTCATAGGAAGAGAGTCTTTTCTCCTCTTTGAGAACACTGTACCCTTTTCCACCAAGGCAAATAACCATTAGCGAGAGCAGAAAGAGAGAAAGGAAGAGCAGGAGTGAGTAGGGGGTGGGCGGGGGGGGTTGAATGAAATGAAAATAAGAGGTCATTTGTTTCATTTGGATTCTTTTTTTACCCTCCATCTAGGGCCTGTGTTTATCTTTGCTCAGGCAGAGGATGGCTGGTGAGGGGGAGCTGGAGCAAAGAGGTGTTTTAACGGCCGTAATTTGTGGCCGGTAATATACAGACACAATGGCTTTTCTTCTCCTGCACAAACTTTTCTCATTACGTTTCCTTATTTATCTTCCCGAGGCTGAGCGAGAAAGAAAAAGATTTTTATTTAAACATAATTTCCTCTTGGAAAGCTGTCATGTTGAATGAGATATGCCTCAAGAGCGCTCTTTTCTCTGTCCATTTGTCCGCTCTTTTCATTTTACCGTCACCATATGATGAGATGCTACTATTACCGTGTTCGTCATGGACATCACGCACCTGTTATTTCAGAGGGGACACCGGTGGCAGTCCTGGCTCACTTTCAAAAGGCCCTATGAAATCGGCCAATGAGCACAGTTTTTTCCTGTATTGACATAAAGAGAAAAAGTGAATATCGAAAGGCTCATAACATAAAAAAATAAAATAAAATAAAATAGCCCATAGGCTTTTGTTACCTCACAGCCATGAACCACGATGTGTTGTTTTCTAGTTCATTTGCATTAGAGGGAGGGACATTCTCAGCGCACTTGATTGAATATCATCAATAATTTTGGTCCTTTTCCTGCAAGAGAACAATGTGTCATTTAAATGCATGTATCTGCACAAATGAATTGTGTCAATGTTGAGTACATGCACATATCAAAAGTCTGGACTCTGGACTAATTTTTTTTTAATCTTACATGTATTTGAAAGAACTTCATGCATTTATTTGAGGAAAATAGTAATATTCTAAAAAAAAAAAATTTTTTTAAAACAATTTGGATTTGAATTGAGTTTTCTATTAGAAAAGATTTTAAAATGTAATTTATTCCTGTGTTCAAAGCTGAATTTTCAGCATCATTGCTCCAGCCTTCAGTGCCCCATATCAAATGTTGAAAGTGAGACATTGTGAAATGTAGTGCCAAGTATTGGCTCATTTTGGATTTCATGAGAGCTACACATTACAAAAAAGTTGGGATAGGTAAGAGGCCGGAAAAGTTAAATGTACATATAAGGAAGAGCTGAAGGACAAATTTGCAACTTATTAGGTTAATTGGCAACATGACTGGGTATAAAAAGAGCCTCTTAGAGAGGTAGTGTCTCTCTGAAGACAAGATGGGCAGAGGATCACTAATTCCCCCAGTGCTGCGGCAAAAAAATGTGGAGCAATATCAGAAAGGAGTTTCTCAGAGAAAAATTGTTTTGAAGTTAGATAGATAAAGAATTTGAAGTCATCATCATCTACATAGAGTGCATAATATCATCCAAAGATTCAGAGAATCTGGAACAATCTGTGCGTAAGGGTCAAGGCCAGAGAACCATGCCCATGATCTTCAGGCCCTTAGACGGCACTGCATCACATACAGAAATGCTACTGTAATGGAAATCATAACATGGGCTCAGGTATACTTCCAGAAAACATTGTCGGTCAACATAATCCACCGTGCCATTCGCTGTTGCCGGCTAAAACTCTATAGGTCAAAAAAGAAGCCATATCTAAACATAATCCAGAAGTGCAGGCGTTTTCTCTGGACCAAGGCTCATTTAAAATGGACGGTGGCAAAGTAAAAAAAACTGTTCTGTGGTCAGAGGAATCAAAATTTGAATTGTTTTTGGAAAACCGGGATGCCATGTCATCCGGACTAAAGAGGACAAGGACAACCCAAGTTGTTATCAGTGCTCAGTTCAGAAGCTGCATCTCTGATGGTATGGGGTTGCATGAGTGTGTGTGGCATGGGCAGCTTACACATCTGAAAAGGCACCATCGATACTAAAAGGTATATCCAAGTTCTAGAACAACATATGCTCCCATCCAGACGTCGTCTCTTTCACGGGAGACCTTGCATTTTCCAACATGACAATGCCAGATAACATAATGCATCAATTACAACACCATGGCTGTGTAGAAGAAGGATCCGGGTACTGAAATGGCCAGCCTGCAGCCCAGATCTTTCACCTATAGAAAACATTTGGCGCATCATAAAGAGGAAGATGCAACAAAGAAGACCTAAGACAGTTGAGCAACTAGAAGCCTGTTTTAGACAAGAATGGGACAACATTCCTATTCCTAAACTTGAGTAACTTGTCTCCTCAGTCTCCAGACGTTTGCAGACTGTTATAAAAGAAGAGGGGATGCCACACAGTGGTAAACATGGCCTTGTCCCAACTTTTTTGAGATGTGTTGATGCCATGAAATTTAAAATCAACTTATTTTTCCCTTAAAATTATACATTTTAATATCGAAATTTGAAACTTCCACATCGTTGCAATCTGGTTTTATTCACAATTTGTACAGTGTCCCAACTTTTTTGGAATCAGGTTTGTAAATGATATAAATATATATATACAGTCTACACATGCATATATATTTATTGTTTTATAAATTCAGCAAATGCAAATCTGCAAATGTAGACATTTCTGTCACAGTGTCCTAGATAAACACATTTTTACCTACAATAATTGGGCAACTAAAACAATCAGTAATGTATAAATTAAAATCGCATTTATAATCCACTTTGCATGTGCCCCCTCAGTTTGAATGCATGATACTTCTGATCGGCATATTCTCTCTCTCCCTCTCTTTCTCTCAGAGTCCCAAAGCTCTCATATCCCTCCATCTGCCAACCCTCCATCTTCCCTTCTGTTTTGCTGTCATCCATTGCTCTGCGTTGCACATATCCTGATTTCCTTCTTTCTCTACCTCTCTCTCTTTCTTTCCCCATTTCACTCGCTTTTTCTTGACTGAACGTGGCACAGAATAAGTTTCTGAAAGCTGGGGAAAGCGCACCCCTGGGAATATCATGCACTTTTCGTTTTGTGGAAAGAAAATTTTGAAGAGAGACAGTGAAAACAGAGCAAAAAAAAAAAAAAAGGTGGGGGGAGAGAACGATGCAAAATGCGAAATCAAGCGAAAATCAAGTTCAAGGCCAATCGCCCTCGTCGAGTGCTCGCTGAGCATCTAAGCCATTTCGTTTGCCTAACTCATGAATAATTGATTAGATAATGAAAATCGTAATGAGGGCGATATTTCAAATTCAAATTCAAATCAAACACTGTCTACGACACCCAGGCGCACTTCAAGAGGGCAGTTGTTTGCAGCATGATGCTGATTGGTTATGGCAGGTGTCATGTGATGAGGCTGAAATCATTGTCTCAGGATGGTCATGTTCATTTCCATGTCACGTAAACGCATGTATCTGGAGTGGCGAGACAGGTGCTGAAAGGCCATGGGAAACACACATAAAACGCATCTTTACAACACGGAAATGTGACTAGATGGCAGAAAATATGGAAAGTCTCATTTACAATACCTCAAAATCGTAAATTGTCATCAAGCGACTTTCCTTGATGAATAATTCAGAAAGCCATTTTTCAACTGAGCGTGTTTGTTTGCTATAAACTGCAAGGTCATAAATCTGGTCCAAAAAGGCAATGTAAACATGCATTCGGTATAAAATACATGCCATATATCTCTGACTTCCCAGAATACAACCATTAAGTCACTTCCCTTGTTCTGGCTCTGTGTTCCTCCATCTTTCATATTTCCCCTCTTCAAGCTCAGCTTTGATAAATGCAATCCTTTACTGCTCAAAAGTAACACAGCAGTGTTATTACTGGCTGCTCACCTTTCTCCTTCACTCATTCAGTTCCCTAGCTACCCCTCTTCTTCTCCACCTCTCCTTCTCCTCCCTCGCTCTGGGTCATTGTTGACATTGAGCTGTCAGTGCAGAAAGAGAGAGAGACAGAGAGTTGTGTGAGTTTCTAATTCTCACAGATATTGGAACAGAGAAAATGGCATGGGAACGAGAACATCACTGCAACACACACACACACACACACACACACACACACACACACACACACACACACACACACACACACACACACACACACACACACACAAACTTTCTCCTTTATTCTCCCATGTTTGCCGTCTTTCTTATTTGCTCCTTGAGTTTGTTGCTCCCTCTCTCTTTCTCTCGCTCTCTCAGATTCAAGTGGTTTCATTGGCAAGGTAAAAACAGCTTTACATTCCTAAAGCATTCGCAAAATGATAAATACACATTTACACGGATATACACAAACTAAACTATACTAACCTACCTACCTAACTAATCGATGACCATTAAAGCTATACCATGCAAGTGATTCATTGGATATTTTTAATGTCAACTAACCAACTAAATAAGACAATAAATTGCACCAAAGTCATTGCATATGATTACTTGGATATATTTAATGCACTTCGTTTTTTAAAGTTGGCATGAAATGAAAATTTACTTTGTCAATGTTATTTGTCTTATTGTGTAATTTATCCATGTTTTTTCCCCCACCTCATCTCTGGTAACGTATGCCAGACTTCTCCAATCAGACTCCTCCATCCAAACAACAACTGATGGATAGAACCAAGTCCCCGCCCTCCTTTTTTTTTCCTTTTCCAAAAACCTGTTTAACTCGGATGTACACTATATTGCCAAATAATTGAATTCAGATTTTCAGATTACTTCCATGACCACAGGTGTACATTTTTCTTTTTTGTTTAATTATTGCCTCAAGAACAGTGCACAGAGAGCTTCATGGAATGGGCTGTAAAGTACACCGCCACTGGACTCTAGAGCAGTGGAGACGTGTTCTCTGGAGTTAAGAATCACGTTTCTCTGTCTGGCAATCTGACGGATGAGTCTGGGTTCACCGGTTGCCAGGAGAACCGAACTTGCCTGACTGCATTGTGCCAAGTGTAAAGTTTGGTGGAGAGGGATTATGGTATGGGGTTGTTTTTCAAGGAATGGGCTTGGCCCCTTAGTTCCAGTGAAAGGAACTCTTAATGCTTCAGCATACCAAGACATTTTGGACAATTTCATGCTCCAACTTTGTGGGAACAGTTTGGGGATGGCCTCTTCCTGTTCCAACATGACTGCGCACCAGGGCACAAAGCAACGTTCCATAAAGACATGGATGAGTGAGTTTGGTGTGGAGGAACTTGACTGGCCTGCACAGAGTCCTGACCTCAACCTGATAGATCACCTTTGGGATGAATTAGAGCGGAGACTGAGAGCCAGACCTTCTCATCCAACATCAGTGCCTGACCTCACAAACGCGCTTCTAGAAGAATGGTCAAAAATCCCCATAAACACACTCCTAAACCTTGAGGAAAGCCTTCCCAGAAGAGTTGAAGCTGTTATAGCTGCAAAGGGTGGGCCGACTCCATATTAAACCCTACGGATTAAGAATGGGAGGTCATTAAAGTTCATGTGCAGGTAAAGGCAGGCGTCCCAAAACTTTTGGTAATATAGCGTGTCACAATATGGAAAAAAAGATCTGTCATTACTACTGTTACATTGCGACTTTAAGTAATAAAATAAATATAATACAAATAAATTCAAATAAAATAATTCAGTGCCAACACTGAATTTGCCATTATTTAAGTATAATATGAAATTATTAAATATTTAATCATTCAAAAATGATGAATTCAATGCGATAAGTACATTTACTAAATGTGGCATTAAAAGGGTATAAAACAAAATAAAATAAATATAATAAAAAAATTACATTAAATGAAAATAAAATAAATTAAAAAACAAAACAACAATATAACAACAAGTTATTATAGTGAAAAAGACTACCTCCAATTCCCATCTGTGATCAACACCATATATGTCGGAGAAAGTCTGACTGAGAGCGGTGTTACACAACAGCTTAAACATAACACACAATGTGTAACTCATATATACAATCTCACACACAGACATTCCCACAGCAATACACTCCTGAATCAGGACAGAGCATGAACGATCCTCATTAAATATTCATATAATAGATTTGCCTTGTTAATTATTAAGCAGGCCTGCTGTGTGTCTGTGTATCGGTCCATCTGCAAGGGACCCAAATCTCACTATAATATCCCACACACTGTGTATTTGTGCACAGAAAGAGCCCCTGACGCACCCTCACACAGACAGGACAGTGACGAAATGAACTTACACTTCTTTTTACCTTCATCCCTACCTCTGCCATCACTTATCTGGAGTCTCTCCCTCTCTCGTCTTCCCCGCAGTCTATTTCTCTCTCATATAGCTCTGATAAATGGCTAGCGGTCGGAGACAATCACAGATCACTCAACACAAGCAATATCTGTAGAGCTGTGCTGCAGTCATTAACTACAAGAGATAAAACACACACTGTCTCTCTTACACACACACACACACACACACACACACACAATTCTCAATCCTTCTGGATCCCATCGAACGGGTTCGAGTGTACAGGGTTTCGTGCTATGCATCTGCACATGTGATTTTAAGGATGGCGTAGACATGGAGGTGTGTAAAATGAGGGATAACACACACACAAAGCAATCGCTGTCTATTGATCAAACCAGACAGACTCATTTATGGCACTTACACACAAAAGTAGAAGAAACACAGACACACACATGCTGAAAATGTTGTGTGATAAAGAACAATGATGTGTGTTTTTCTGTTTTTATTACCTGTGGGGTGGGGGTGGGGGGCTTTGGGTTTTAGTTTAGTTGTGTGTGTGTGTGTGTGTGTGTGTGTGTGTGTGTGTGTGTGTGTGTGTGTGTGTGTGTGTGTGTGTGTGTGTGTGTGTTGTATGACATGCCATCGCCATGGTAACGAAGAGACAGCCTCGTTAGCCCTGCAGGTGCTAATGGAGATAACGAACCTGCACTTACACTATTTTACCTCTCCTCTCACCTAAACTCTCCCTCCCTCCTCTCTTCTGGTGAACCTTTTTTCACATTCACCCTTGGCTTCCATTTCTTTTCCATGCACATCACATCACATCACAACACCACACATCTCTATTTAGTTCTCTCTCTCTCTCTCTCTCTCTCTCTCTCTCTCTCTCTCTCTCTCTCTCTCTCTCTCTCTCTCTCTCTCTCTCTCTCTCTCTCCCTTCAAAAAATCCAATGATATATATCTGGGAGGCATAAAAATGCAATCCAATTTGAAATTAGTTTGTGTTTTTAAAGTAGAAAATGCGAGCAGGTTTACAAAGATGAGAACAGTGGCTAACAAACAACAGTGTTGGAGTACGAAATAATTTTTGTTTTGTTTATTCAAACCAACGCTTTTAATGCATTAGGCTACTTTTCTATAGTCACGCGTGACAAAACTACTCATCGCTGTCTTTTGTCAGAATGTATTGCAGAGCGCTGAGGAAATCATCCGACACTATACTGTAAGTGCATTCTTTTAACTCAACAGGATCATCTGAACGATTCATGTTCAGGGTCATGGGCGGCCGAGGTTTGAGAAGTTAATGCTGGTTCTGATAGAAATGTGTCAGAATACACAGAGCATCTCAGTTTGTTGAATATGGGGCGGCATAGCCACAGACCAGTCAGGGTGGGAAGAAGGCAAGCCAGCGGAGGTATAGGGCTTGGGCGCCGCGTTACATTCTGGGACGTGGCGGCCATGTTGATGGCCTCGCCAATGTAAACATACAGCAAGTCGAACGATTAGAAGCAGAGTTGGGAGAAAGAAAAAACATGTTAAAATCCCGAAAGGGATGTGGAATTAACCGGGATACGTTAAATAGGGAAGGCAGGGACCGCTATATGGCAAAATCGGAACTATTAAAGTTTTGGATCCACGTGAATTTCCCAACAAAGAATGGAGTACCGACGACGACGAAAACTTTATTTTGTTGGTCCCCGACAGACATTCTACTGACTATAAGTAACTTCGCAACTACAATTCAACTTATTCGGATACACTTTATTTCGATAGTCCACTTTAGACATTCTGCTAACTATAAGTAACTTTGCAACTACATGTCAACTAACTGTCATTAGAGTATTTGTAGACTGTCAGTAGAGTGGTAGGTTATGGTTAGGTGTTAGGGTTCGGGTTAGTAGAATAAGTTGAATTGTAGTTGCCAATTTACTTATAGTCAGTAGAATGTCTGTCGGGGACCAACAAAATAAAGTTTTAGTAAATGTTAATCAGACAGTCTACAAATACTCTAATGACAGTTAGTTGACATGTAGTTGCAAAGTTACTTATAGTCAGTAAAAAGTCTAAAGTGGACTATCAAAATAAAGTGTTACCGAATTTATTTTTAAAAAGTTTATTTATTATTGTTATATTTATTATTGTTAGAAATTGCACTCCGTTTTCTGTGTCCATTTTTTATTTGTAACCTTTCACCTTGAAGCATTCCAACTGCACTGCACCATTCTGTGTTCTCAGGACTACTTGCAAATAAACACTGAAAAACATCTGACTGTGTGACAATTCTTGCTTTTTGCACATCGTACTGTTATTGCTTCTTGTCCGTGGTTGCGCCTCCAAGAATGAAAGCCGTGGAAAGTTAATCCATTTTCGACCTTTTTCCCATGGCGATTACTGTATGTGTTGCGCTGTTACACCCCAAAATGCAGCAACGGTTTACCATAGTTGAAATAACGCAAAAATAATTGAATTAATTAAGACACATGACTGAGAGGGAGTACGACTATAAACAGTGTGCAGTAGTCCGAGTAGCAGTAAAGGAGGCCATCAACATGGCCACCACGCCAAGTAATAACGTCACGACGCCCAAGCCCTTTCTTCAATGTTCTGCTGGGAAACCTTGGGTCCTGCCGTCCATGTGGAAGCTAACTATTTTTAGGTTTATGTTTAAACTATCTTAAATTGTGCCTGTAGCTACAAAGTAGCCTCTCCAACTAACAAAAAGTAGATATCTACATTTAATACATTGATATTAATTATCAATGTACATTTACATTTAATGATTGATACAAGGAGAACTAAAAAAAAGGACAAAAACCAAAGAATGTTCAGATCATTTATCTTTAAAAGTGGACAAGGAGACACAGAGAGAGAAAGGTAACACCAACACTTTAAATGCAAATATAAGTCTTGCTTCTTTAAGTGTTTCTGTTCAGTGTAATTTAAATGTCTCTAAACACAAACCGCCTGACCCTGAAACTACTACTATTTCCTGCTCCATCACAATTCAAGCAGCGGCTTCATTGTGGATCCTGCGGTGGCTTCTTTGACCCATCAAGAGGAGTGTGACCGCACAGACTATTAAAGACCTGGCCTTCACATCGCAAAACGCCTCTACTCAACTCAAGTTATTAAAAAACGCACACACGCACAAAATATCCACCAAAAGCATAAATACACACACACAGGAGTAGTTTATCACACAAATAATTACATAAACGCACATTAGCTGGTTCAGATACACACACACACACACGCACACACACACAATACATCTGAATTTTGCCTTGCCTACATTAATATTCACACACACACACACACACACACACACACACACACACACACAGAGAGAGAGAAATGGGGCACGTGCGTTTGTGCAGTCTTCACTCATACATAATATGACATGTTTAGAAATTACAGACAGCAGGAGATGAATTTCAAGTCTTCATCATCAGATATGAGCAGATGCACATGCAGAAACGCTGCACTGTAAAGCGTACAGTTTTCAAGCCCAGACATGAATACACATTCTGTATTTATTTATTGGCCTTATTCATCTTATTTAGGCTGTTACCATAGTCTGAAAAAAATGTTGCTTGATAAGATATGAGAGAAATTCAGAAACAAACATTTCATCTAAAAAATAAATAAACAAGGTGTATATTCCACTATGTTGTGCATATTATAAACATAAGATGATAATAATATATTTCATGGTATATTGAAGATTGGAACTCAACAGAGCTGCAAATGATTGTTCAGTGTAGCACCATGTCAGAAACATAACTCAAGCTGACAGTTGGTATAATTTGGAGCCATTAGGAGTCTGTGCTCTGATACATCGACCTGTGACACTTGTGGATGTTTTCATACAAAATACACTACGGGTTTAATAATAGGGAAGTATCAAGACAATTTATTTATTGTTTTTTCATTATTTTTTGCATGTTAAAATGAAACACAAGAAACAAAAATCAATCTTTTTGTAAATGTAGTCATCACATTATGATGCACATTATAAAGAATAGATATTCATTTTGAGATTTGTTAAAGATTACATTAAACAGTTGAACATTATGAATGTTTTTAATGATTAGCTGTAAGCGAGCGTTAGATAATAGCAACAAGTAAATAAAAAAATAAAAAATAAAAAACTGTGAACCGGTAAACTGTGTTCGGTAAAAAAAATAAAAACATAAAAAAATTAATACACATACACCGATCAGCCATAACATTATGATCAGTGACAGATAAAGTGAATAACACTGATGATCTCTTCATCACGGCTCCTGTTAGAGGGTGGGATATATTAGGCAGAAAGTGAACATTTTGTCCTCAAAGCTGATGTGTTAGAAGCAGGAGAAAAGGGCAAGCGTAAGGATTTGAGTCAGTCTAACAAGAGTCAAATTGTGATGTCTAGACGACTGTGTCAGAGATTCTCCAAAACTGCAGCTCTTGTGGGCTGTTCCCGGTGTGGTGTTTGAGGAGGAGGACAACAAGTTTGAGGTGTTGACTTGGTCTCCAAATTCCCCAGATCTCAATCCAACTGAGCATCTGTAGGATGTGCTGAACAAACAAGTCTGATCCATGGAGGCCCCTCCTTGCAATTTACAGTACTTTTCAGGATCTGCTGCTAACCTCTTGGTGCCAAATACCACCTTTAGGGGTCCATGCCTCAACGGGTCAGGGCTGTTTTGGCAGCAAAAGAGGACCAACACCATATTAGGAAGGAGGTCATAATGTTATGTCTGAACAGTGTGTAAATATATATAAGCTTTTTTTTTTTTTTACAGAACATAGTTTACCAGTTACACCGAACACCTGTTCAATTTCTCATTATTGCAATTATCTAATCAACCAATCACATTGCAGCTGCTTTAATGCATTTAGCGGTGTGGTCCTGGTCAAGACAATCTCCTGAACTCCAAACTGAATGTCAGAATGGGAAAGGAAGGTGATTTAAGCAATTTTGAGATTGGCATGGTTGTTGGTGCCAGACGGGCCGGTCTGAGTATTTCACGATCTGCTCAGTTACTGGGATTTTCACGCACAACCGTTTCTAGGGTTTACAAAGAATGGTGTGAAAAGGGAAAAACATCCAGTATGCGGCAGTCCTGTGGGCGAAACTGCCTTGTTGACGCGAGAGGTCAAAGGAGAATGGGCCGACTGATTCAAGCTGATAGAAGAGCAACTTTGACTGAAATAACCACTAGTTACAACCGAGGTATGCAGCAAAGCTTTTGTGAAGCCACAACACACACAACCTTGAGGCGGATGAGCTACAACAGCAGAAGACCCCACCGGGCACCACTCATCTCCACTACAAATAGGAAAAAGAATGTGGGTATGCACGAATATTCGAATTGTCGATCTGTAATTAATATTCGAACGCTAAAAATACTATTTGAATTTTACTGCGTTGATTTTCTGGCTGTAAATGCAGTGAATCCATGGGAAAACCCTCTAAAACTCGCAGTTATAACTAAATCCACTTGATGGCGCTGTGGAGCGGGTAAATAAGGTGAGTGCATTGATCACAAAATGTTGTCGTCTGCCTTGCGATACTTTGGAATTACTTAGATGACAATTGAAAATGATCTTACAAAATGGAGTTACTTTTGATAAAATCAGTTAATGAAACTGTGTAATCATAATATCACCAGAACAACGAGAATCACATCCAAACACCAGCCGAATGAGGAAAGAGCATCACTGCGTTCAAGAGTGCGGGTAAGCCCATCTGTACCCCGAGTGAGGGCGCGATTACTTATAGCCCCGTTTCCACCAAAATTACCCGGAACAATTTGTACCAGGAACTTTTTTACAGGAACTTTTTTCCCCCCAGACCTGCAACCACAATCTAAAGCTCAGAGAAGATTAGGCAAATTAGTCCGGAGATGTAGGACTGTGCGCAATCATTTTTGCGCGACCGCAAAAATGAACAAAAAATTATGACATTTTTTGTACCGATTGAAAGATTTAGTGGACTGTTTACATGAGACGTTATCTAAACCGATCTGGTGTTTACATGTGATGACTTTCAATCTCAATCATTTTGTCACATGCAGTTTGTCTGCCGCATCAAAAATGTCAGCGCTGTTTTCTCCAGCAGCTGGAATGTGTTTACTGTAGCCATAGCAACTCTTAACGGCCACCAGGACTAATACAGTATTATATAAGCTATTTATTTGTTGTAAAGTGTAATAATCATCTCAGAAAAAAAAATTCTTCTGTCAGGCGCAGTTAAAGTAAAAACTGCCTGGGGCAATATACGCTGTCATTATTCCAACATTATCTTCATAACTTACGAAATCAAAAGTTTACCCCTCAGAAAAATCTACTTTCCTCTCTTGTCAACATGAGCGCGGCGCGCGCCGTCACGTCATGTAAGGACACACACTTAAAAGTAATCGGTCAGGTCGTTTACATGGTGAAAAATAGACTGTAAAAAAAATAATAATGAGTATGGAAGAGATTCAAGCTGTGCTGCTTTTGCTGGTTATGTATAGGTTTACTAAAGAGGTAATTAACAACGACAGAAAAGAGCACTAATATGCAGATTCGGCAGCATGCAGCATATTCAGAAAGCTTGTAAAGCTAGATTTAAAATGACAATGTATATAATTATCAGCTATTACGGATATTGAACGTGAGATGGCTGAGACGACCGCGCGCCACCAGACAGAGAGCAAGACTGATATTTACTGAACATAGACCGAACCTTGCAAAAGACTTTAAAAAATGCCGGTTGAAATAAAAGGCTGCGTGAGCTCAACCAATCAGCATGCTCAGCGCCCAAGTCCCGCCCTCGAAAGTTCCTGAACTTTGAAAAAGTACTACCTCGCGAGCAGAGCCGTTTGGAGGGGGAAATATTTACCCGGAACTTCATTTAGACCCTGGTTCCTGCGGTCTAAACACACCGAGTACCACCCACAGTTCCTGGTTCCTGGATAAAGTTCCTGCGGTGGAAACGCGGCTTTAGATAGCAAAATGATCTCGAGACAAATGCTTCCTTTTAAAGTTCATCGAGGGTTTAAGAACAGAAAACACAAAGTGCTTCACTTAAACTTCACTTAACCGTTAGCTTTGTCTCCACAACGTCTGTAAGTGGCAAGTTTTCTCACCCGATAATAATATCATCATCCAATAATATTATCGTTTCTCTCAACATGAAAATGAGAAACAATACAAACACCACAACCACATACTGACTCGTGCGTGTGTGTGTGTGTGTGTGTGTGTGTGTGTGTGTGTGTGTGTGTGTGTGTGTGTGTGTGTGTGTGTGTGTGTGTGTGTGTGTGTGTATGTAACTTTACGTTCTGCACAATAACATGGTGCGCTCTGATTTCTTAGTGTTTTTCTGCTCGCGTTGCTTGAGCTTATAATGCTTTTGTTCTTTAGGCATATTTTTTTTTTTACACATACTGTTTAATGTTTTAAAACCTTAAGCGTAAGCGTGTTGTGTACATTACCTAATCACAAGTTTGTTCAGAAATGGTGATGACATGTTGATAAAAAAAACAAAAACATCCCTCTCATTTTCTCAAAATACCTAATTTAAATAAACAAATATTCGAATATTCGATTTTTATGAGCCCAAATATTCAAATACAATATTTTGGGAAAATGCCCATCCCTAGATCCTAATAATCCTTTAGGTGAGTGTATATATATATATATATATATATATAGCATTTGCTAACTCAACCAATGATCTCACATTACAGCAGGTCGTTCATCTCTGCAGGACTGACCTCAACATTTCCTCTGGACAAATTCTTACTGACAGCTAAAACAGCGGGATACGTACCTACTTTAAGCCATGAACAGAAATAATCTAAAGGTTAAGACATAATACAACATGCTTTTTCTAGCCGAGATTCAGTCAATATCTGTCCTTATCATAAAGCCTGCTGGGAAATCACTATAGCAACCAAATTTAGGGATTACAGGTTCAACACTTGGACTATGTGCTAAACCCAACGCAGACATTAGTGAGAAGGTGCTTTCTAAGAAAACTGGATTTAAACCAAGAGGATAGAAGAGCCAGAGGCACATGTCTTTTGGAAGACGAGAACCCAAAGAAGAAATTGAAGAGCGCTGAAGTGTCCCTATTATACTTTTTTTTAAACGCTCCTAATTTTGATTTGAATGTACATATCGCAATGGCACGCAATATCTGAATGATTTTATTCTACTTCAACATATCGAATATCGCATTATTTAACAAGATATTGCATATCGCTCAGCCTTACTTTAAATATAACCAAGCAAATGTTTAGATTGTGGGATATCACTTACAGTAGGACCCATCTATGCAGCTTTTCATTTAAGTTTATAAATATTTTCCATGTCCCAAAATGCCCTTGTAAACTCTAAGTATGGCTAAACGTTTCCTAGGGTAGTCTGCTCGGATCCCAACTCATGTAAACTATAATCGACAGAGATCACGAAACATTTCCACTTTTTTTTTACCCTCTCTGTCTTTTCATGTCTGTTCTCTTTTTGCTCATGCTGTCTCTCACTCTCTTGGTGGATGAAAACCAGGTGTGCCTTCACACCCTGTCTAGCCCCATCTGTTCCTCACTGTCTGAAAGAGCGCAGGAGCGAGGGAGAGGAACGAGGAGGAGAGAAAAACAGAGTGCAGAGGAGATTCCCAGTGGCAAACAGTAGTAAAGACATTCCAGAGGTGTGAATCTTTTCCTGCGCTCCGCCCACTATCCGCTCAGCATTCTGCCGCTCGCCCTATCCTGACTACCGTTCCAAGAGCCAGAGGCAAGGTATGACCCTGACACACACACACACACACACACACACTGAACACCTGCAACCGCAGGATTGAGATGTCATCTGTCAAAAACAGGTTTGACTCTTAAAAAAAGAAAATAAATCTTTTAAATAAAACACACATGCACACACCTCGGTTTTGTTTGCACAAGATGTCAGAAGACATTTCCTCTGTTTATATATTAAGTACTGCGCAACAGAATCAAATCACACAAACACAACTGTGCAAAATCAGGAAATGAGCATAATTAAAACATGTGCACGTAAGTTAATCTGCATGCGAGGGGGGTAAACACGCACACACACACAACACACTATTTGCAAACATTTGAATTGCTAGTTAATGGCCTGCAGGGCCCAGGAGGTGCACACTTAATAATCATAGGTGTGACTATTTCCTTGAACTGTCAGTCAAAGCAGAGGGGAGAAAGAAAGAGAGGTTTGATGTCGGCACAACACACACACACACACACCTCATTCACGCTTTCCATCTTCCCATCCGTGAGCAAGTGTAACTGTCCAAGGTCATTCAAATTCTTCATGTTCTCCAGATCTGCCCGACATCTGAATATGACTCAGAAACGCGATGACCTCCTCCTCGCCATAAAGTACCGGTGGGATTCGGCCATTTTTCCACATCTCGCATGCTGTATTTTAATGCTCGATGCTGCCAGGATTGCACACACACACACAGAGAACAGGAGGCTCAACGTGCCATTAGTAAGAAAAATCTCATAAAGGAGCAATAAAAAAAACTGAGAAGTCACAAAGGACTCCCTCTCTCTCTCTCTCTCGTTGGTTTTATTGGTTGCTCTCCAAAACTCTGGTATTGTAACTGCAGTCACACACACAAATGGCATTTGGGTTTTTGGATGGACACATGGTTTTGGATGAATCGAAGCAGAAAAGGAACAGAACAAAGGAACGAGATGGTAACAATTAGAGTCAGAGAGAGCAGGATAGAGATTGGGGTGAGGCCGAGCCACCATTCAAAGGTTGGCACACTCAAGCTCAGTTCCGAAACCCAGCGAGCTGCCTATAACACGAGCGGACACATCAACATGATATCCTGAGCAGGAAAGGCAATCCTAGAATCCACTACGACAAAACCCAAAATGGTAAATGAGTTCAGAGAAATGTTGACTATAATTACTGTATACTTATACTTCATTCAAAACAAAAATCAAATTTAGCCAAAATGTACTATTCTATAATATTTGTATGTGCTAGTTTTAGTTTGGTAACAGCTATTGTCTTCAAACTACAAATAAGATGCCAGCAGGAAGATGCCATAACAGACAGACAGACAGACAGACAGACAGACAGACAGACAGACAGACAGACAGACAGATAGATAGATAGATAGATAGATAGATAGATAGATAGATAGATAGATAGATAGATAGATAGATAGATAGATAGATAGAGACAGATATAACGATAGATACACTGATTTATTAGTCTGACGTTGTCATCCTCAATTCTAGTCAGAATATGAGTCTGAAACTGCTCCATTGGGCTGTGATTATGGGGCGTGTTTCAACCGAACCAGGAAAGACCTCGATTGGACAGACCGACAACCAATCAGAGCAACGAAGCGACGCATTGTCAAATGTCAACAGAGCTCTACTGCACTGTGTTGCCAAGTCCGCGTTTTTTTCCGCGGGTTGTTTTCTATGTCCGCGGGTTGAAGCGGCTATTATGTGATATATAGACCCATGAGTGTGAGTTTTAGCAGGCAACCTTGCCAAAATAACACACATTTTACCCCCCAAACACCATTTTTCCCCCGGAGAACCCCCCGAGAAGCTATTGTTTAGGGCAGCCTTTCTCAAACTTTTTTCAGTCAGGGCACCTTTCAAAAGTGCATAAAATTTCAAGGCACCCCAGTTTAAAATATATTTTAAAATATATTTTAAAATCTGCATAACCCAAATTTAAATGCAAATGTCCTGTTTATTTAGACCGGACAGTAATGAACAGAGCATAATACTCCATTTCAAAGTAAAAACTGTCCGGTTCTTGTGGGGCTTTTCTTTTTAAAAAACGATCCACGCTGCTGTTGCTTGTTTCTTGCTCTTTGTGAATGTATTTTCGCGGTTAAATTATAAAACAATGTTAGCAACTGCACAGTCACGCGACCCCGGTTAGGACGTCATGACAGTTACTGATGTGAGACGGATTTTTATGGCTAATTTTATATATATATATTTATCTAAAATTAATTTACAATTTTATTAATCCGCTCATATGTTTAACCCTTTCACACGCAAATGTAAAACATTCTGGCTGACCCCCCTGCGTGAGTTTTTCAAAGCGACCGTTATTAATGTGTCACTTTATGGTTTCCATGGTGACGCGTCATTGCTTGTCATGTGACACACCGCAGCAACAACAGAGCTGAATGAATGATGATCTGCTTTTATGTCATTTTTCCTTTTTTATTCAAAATATTCACAAATTTGTTAGATATGGCATGAAATATCTGATATTCCGATTGTCAAATATATACAAGTGGAAGTGTTTTGTTGTTTAAACACCTTAACGATCGCGTTAGTTGAGCTGTATACACGATGGGCGCCACCATCACCGCCGCAGGCGCAGTTCTGAAAATCGGATCTGTTGGATTTACAAGACGTGAATTCATCCACTTCTCCCAAAATACATAAAAGTAAGTGGCAGGTGAACTGGGAGAAGAATAGAGTCAACTTTAAAGTTACTGACACAATGTGTATCTGATATGAATAAAACTAATTATAATGGAAAGGATTATTATTGCCTCTTCATTTTTCATCATTGTGTATTTTACAAACTCTAAATGTATTGTTTTTTTAGTACGTATATGTATGAAACCCAAAATAAACATTATGTGGCTGAAAACACTGAAAAATTGTGATATATGACAGCTCTGAGTGCGCCTGTCTCTGGCTCAGTGCAAGCCAACGCGAAAGCACATTTGAATTTACATTTGAATGAACGTGATGCACTGACCGTTCTAATCACATGTGTGAATGTGTGATCGTACGTGCGAAAGGGATACAAAGAAGAAGAGGCATTTATGAAGAGGCATTGAATGTATTTATATAAATTCAAATATATTTTATATATGAAATTTCAGATTTTTTTTTTTTTTTTTAGCCTACGTAATTTTTTGGCGGCACCCCTGACACAGTCAGGGGGCACCCCAGTGTGCCGCGGCACCCACTTTGAGAAAGGCTGGTTTAGGGCTAGTAGTTGGCAGGTTTTGTTGTAAAAACTTGGCAACCCTGTCTGCACGCGCGCTGGAATAAACAATCTTTGCCGGTGTTGTAAAAAAATAAAAGAATTTAATAATACACAGAGTTCTTACCCAACATGATCATCATTTCAGAGAGAAATAGTGAAGGTGATGCAGATACAAACAAGCTCTCCGTTTAGGATTCGAACAAATATAATCCAAGCCCCTTTGATGACGTGATGATTACGTTACTGTTGATCATCTGTCCATCATCACCTGAAGCCCGCCCTGATGATTTCATTGGTCCAAACAGTTGCTGTTCGGGGATAATTACTCCTCTATGGAGCGAGGCCAGACCGAACTGCTCGACCTAAAATGTTTGTGGGTGGGGCTAAATTCGCCTGGCATCCAGGCTATTGATTTATAGAATTATAGATGAATACAATGACAGACAGAAAAACAGAAAGAACAAACGATAGATATAGACAGACAGACAGGCAGGCAGGCAGGCAGGCAGGCAGGCAGGCAGGCAGGCAGGCAGGCAGGCAGGCAGGCAGACAGACAGACAGACAGACAGACAGACAGACAGACAGACAGACAGACAGACAGACAGACAGACAGATAGATAGATAGATAGATAGATAGATAGATAGATAGATAGATAGATAGATAGATAATCTTGTTTAATTAGCTTGTATATTTTTGATCCGTCATGAGGAAGGGGGACAGGATTCAGCTCATGAGTGAGCGGCGCTTCCTCACCGCAGGCTCAGGCTCATCCTGATGATGTTGTAGCTGCCAGTCACACACACAGAGTTGACACTTACATTACCAACACAACTTCTTGGAAGGAACAGACGTGAGTGTTGTGATTGTGTGTGTGTGTGTGGCTCAGGTGTGGATTAAAGCAGGGGGTTCAAGAGGGGCACGTCAGAAGCAGAGGGGCGGGGTTAATTAATGTCTCTCTCTCTCACAGCAGATGCTGATATTTCCTCTCTGGGTGGTGGGGATAAGGTGTGTGTGTGTGTGTGTGTGTGTGTGTGTGTGTGTGTGTGTGTGTGTGTGTGTGTGTGTGTGTGTGTGTGTGTGTGTGTGTGTGTGTGTGTGTGTTTATAGGTGCATGTGTGTTCTGCTTCAGATGTGAGTAATTGCATTGAAGTCCAGAGGGAGAAACACAGACTCAGATTGATACACAATCAAGAGAGCATGTCAGATTAGGAAGGACTAGAAACAGACTGATATGTTAGAGAGCGAGAGTCATTGTATTTAGCAGCTAATGAACACTAAAGCTCATTAATTCCAATGAGTGTGTGTTCAAATGCCACACACTCGCAGCTGTACGCACTAATGGACAAACCAGCATTAAAAACAGTCTAGTAGAGGACAAAAGTGATGGACAGAAGGAGAGTGCAAATTAAAAGAGAGGTCTGTCAGAGACGGACAGATAGCAATAGCTGAGACTGATAAACAAAAGGACTGATAAGAACGAGGGACGCGGGGAAGAATAAGATATAGACAGATATGAGAAGCTGAGAGGAGATTTAAGACACACCAGTGCGCACACACACACACACACACACACACACACACACACACACACACACACACACACACACACACACACACACACACAAACGTTAATCTCTAAAACACAGACACACACTCCTGTGATCTCCCTCATTCTCTCACTCACTCACTCACTCACACACACACACACACACACACACACATACACACACGTCTTGAGCTGTGGGCGTGGTGGTCTTTGAACTCTCCATATGGGACACATGTCATCATTAAATATTCATACTATGGTTTTGTCTCATTAAATATTCAACAATACGCACGCACACACACACTTAAACGTACAGCATGGAATTAAAGCTCCAGTCCCTCCTCCTGGGGTGCGAGTGTCTGGTCTTGTATTGGAAATGGAAATGGTGCGCTAGAATAATTCACAGCAATCTCAGTGAGGAGCCCCAGCAGCAGAGAGTCAAGAGAAGCAGACTGATCTCAATGCTGTTATCACACACACACACACACACACACACACGCGCGCGCGCACACGATTGAGTGCTGCAACACAAGTGGCATCAAACGTCCACTCATATATCCCATACAGTCACTCTCTCTCTCTCTTCAGGCACACACGCGTGTAAGGATCTCCCATTCACTTCCATATCATTGCCTATAAACGCAGTTTTATTGGACTGTTCATCGATTAAAATGTTACATATGCCGTTTAATTAATAAAATTACTTTAATTGCATATAAATTGCAATTGACATTTTTTAGACACTCTAAAATCATTGTGTGTGTCAGGAGTGTGCGTGTACCCCGATCAGGCATAACATTATGACCACCTTCCTAATATTGTGTTGGTCTGCTTTTGCTGCCAAAACAGCCCTGACCCGTCGAGGCATGGCCTCCACTAGACCCCTGAAGGTGTGCTGTGGTATCTGGCACCAAGATGTTAGCAGCAGATCCTTTAAGTCCTGTAAGTTGCGAGGTGGGGCCTCCATGGATCGGACATGTTTGTTCAGCACATCCCACAGATGCTCGATTGGATTGAGATCTGGGGAATTTGGAGGCCAAGTCTGTGTACATGGTCTGCAATAATAGGTAGGTGGTACGTGTCAAAGTAACATCTACATGGATGGCAGGACCCAAGGTTTCCCAGCAGAACATTGCCCAAAGCATCACACTGCCTCTGCTTGCTTGCCTTCTTCCCATAGTGCATCCTGGGGCCATGTGTTCCCCAGGTAAGCGTCGCACACACACCCGACCATCAACGTGAGGTAAAAGAAAACATGATTCATCAGACCAGGCCACCTTCTTCCATTGCTCCGTGGTTCAGTCCTGATGCTCTCGTGCCACTGTTGGTGCTTTCGGCGGTGGACAGGGGTCAGCATGGGCACCCTGACTGGTCTGCGGCTATGCCGCCCCATACACAACAAACTGAGATGCTCTGTGTATTCTGACACCTTTCTATCAGAACCAGCATTAACTTCTTGAGCAATTTGAGCTCCAGTAGCTCTTCTGTTTGATCGGACCACACGAGCCAGCCTTCGCTCTCCACGTGCATCAATGAGCCTCGCCCCCCATGACCCTGTGGCCGGTTCTCCACTGTTCCTTCCTTGGAGCACTTTTGATAGATACTGACCACTGCAGACCAGGAACATCCCACAAGAGCTGCAGTTTTGGAGATGCTCTGACCCAGTCGTCTAGTCATCACAATTTGGCTCTTGTCAAACACGCTAAACTCCTTATGTCCATTTTTCCTGCTTCTAACACATCAACTGTCTAATATATCCCACCCACTAACAGGTGATAAGATAAAGAGATAATCAGTGTTATTCATTTCATATATTCATATGCTATGTTATGCTGTTATGCCTGATCCGTGTATATTGCATTTATTGGATCAGAACAACAGTAACTAGTAAAAACAGTAGCACTGCAAAATATTATTACAGTTTAAAATAACTTTTTTCAAAGCAGAATTACTCCAGTCTTCATTGTCACATGATCCTTCAGAAATCATTCTAATAAGCTGATTTGCTGCTCAATAAACATTTATGATTATTTTCAATGTAAAAAAAAGGTTGATGATTAATATCTTTGCTGAAACCATGATACATTTTTTTAAAGGATTTTTTTATGTTATTGGAAATAAAAATCTATTATAACCATCTAGATGTTTTAGTGCCACATTTGTAGTGTGTATATAATTAAATCACACTAAATTCGTGATAAATCGATATCTACCTACAATACAAGGGTAATTCTACCCTGAAAACACACACACTGTATGTTTAGATCTGAATTAAGACATTAATTATGTCCCCTCAAGATTTTGTTATGATTCATGGGAACATTACGCCTAACAGGTTCAGTAAGATTTCATCTGCCTTGGAAGATTTCCTAGCCTAATTCCTCTTTATTTCCTCCATTTCCTGTTGTCGCTTTCTTTTTACTATACCTATAAATACAAGCAGTAAAATGTTTCAAATAAATAAATAAATAGCGTACACGTTTATTAGATGTATATAGGCTATGGCTCATTGAGCTCAATTACTAATGAGTGAAATCTGTGCTTCTGTGATCATGTTAGCGCTGGTGTTTCGGCTCCAGCTGGCTCTGGCCCAGTTTAATCCTGTCATAAGCACACAGGTAGCCTGAGGCTCAATACAAGCTCTGCTCCGTTATACTGTTATACTTCACAGCTCGGTGGTCACAATGAGAGTTTAGCCCACCAACTATATATAGCAGCTATTAGCATAAAAAAAAGACAACCAAAAGAGGGATTTATGGACAATAAATGAAGAAACGGAGATCCAGCTTTGACCCTCCGACACCCCGCAGTTCTACCTCATCCGTGTTGCTGAGTCTCGTCTGATGTCTGCCAAACAATGAAGGATGTGTCCTTACCACTGCCCGTATTCCTCTCATTACCTCGACGGACAACAGTTCAGCTTTTAATGGAAAAACAAATGTAGTCATTATTATAAATGTTGTGTGGCTAGATTATGTTTGGCCAAGGGATATTTATTTATACTTTTGTTTTATGTGCTTTCTTGGTTTATTCCAAAGTGCCTTCCACGTTTTAAACATCTTTATTCACATTAAAGGGGGGGTGAAATGCTGTTTCATGCATACTGAGCTTTTTACACTGTTAAAGACTTGGACTCCCATCCTAAACATAGACAAAGTTTCTATGAAACTTTAAAAAAAACTTTATAAAATGTTGGACGTTTGATAGAGTATTTCTGTGTCAAAAATACTCCTTCCGGTTTCTCACAAGTTTCGGAGAGTTTTTTTCGAGTACGAGTCCGCTTGACATCAATCGGGGGAAATGTCCTTGTATGGGCCGTACGGGCTCTTCTCCCGGTAGGGTGCGCGCGCGCGTGACTAGAGCGAGAGAGGAAATGCACGCCCATAAACACTCTCTCAGGTGCAGATCCAGTCGATCCAGGCGCCGCGCTCCACTTTATTCCTATGGGTGACGTCGAGCGACTTCAACGCTTCAGCACAGCATTCCGGGAAGGCAGCGCTGCATTTGAACCGATTTGAACGCAGAAATGACGGGAAGCTTCACAACATCGCGGAACTCCACGGTCACTGCTGTCAGGACTTCACCAAATCATACCAAAGAAGTGTGTTTTTGACGGAGCGGTCCCAGCGATAAAGGTTCGGTCCTCCTTTGGAAGCAGCCGGTGAGTAAAACTGCTTCAAATGTCTCTGCTGTTGGCTATCGTCGCGTGAGTAAACATCAGTAAACGACACGATCGTGTATAGCGTTAGTTAATTTATCAATGGAGCATGCGATCTATGGTGTGTGTTTAAATACATTTGTTTAGCTGACCACTATAGGTGTCAGTTTGTTTATTGTAAAACCACCCAAACATAAACCTAGCGTTCTCACAAAGCGTGCTTCGTCATTCAAATGCGCTAACGGTTACTCCATTGCTGTTCTATGTATAACGTTACACTATTCTGACGTGCAAAACCATGTTGCTTGCTACTGCTAAGGTTTAGTCGCATACAATAGTCCATAAACTGAATCATGTCCTCATAAACTGCGAGTAAACACACACAAATGTTGACAGGCCACTAAATACAGTCCATACCACAGAGACGGACGTCCTGATGCTGTTGCTTCTCCATTATGGATCATATCTGTATTAGTTGAATCTGACTGATGGCCATTTATTAGGGTAACGTTTTCTTCTCCACGCTTGAGGATGTCAGCTTTCAGAAGCTCTCGTGCTGTAGCTGCGCAATCGTCATTCTTTAGCTCCGCCCACTCGATACGCCTCCAGCCGCTCGTTTTTTTCCGGAAAGACTCGGTACAGCCTATATTTCTTTTATAAATATAATAAAACTAAAGACTTTTTGGAAATATGAAGGATGCAATACTCCTCTATAGGTATTCAAGATTGACATGAGATTGACTGAGTGTTTCACCCCCACTTTAAAGGATTAGTTCACTTCCGAATAAAAATTGCCTGATATTTAACTCGCCCCCATGTCATCCAAGAGGGGCACTACAGGGTCTCATCTAGCAAAACGCTTGGTCATTTCCCCCCTTAAAAATAAATAAATATATATATACTTTTTAAACACTAATGCTCGTCTTGCACTAGCGTCCACGACTGCATGTATTACGTAGTCATGTTAGAACAACTAGTAGTCATGAGTGAACAACTAATTTTTTTCTCCCACTTCAAAATCGCATGACATAGTTGTTTTACCTTTTTTTAGAGGGCTTTTAACAGTCTTTGCAAGTTTGCTTCATAAACACTGAGGTGACCCTTTCGCCTATGTCAAGCGTGAACTTTCCAACGTGACGACGTAATGTGTGGACGTGCATCGCCAGAACTAGTGCAAGGCGAGCATTTGTGGTTAAAAATCATATACAGTTTTGGGTTTTAAAAAAAAGAAAATGACATTGTTCCACTAGATAAGACCCTTATTCCTCGACTGGGATCGTGTCGAGCTCTTTTGAAGCTGCACTGAAACTGCAATTTGGACCATCAACCCGCTGTACCCCATTGAAGTCCCGTCACGTATTGACGCTTGGTCAGGACCCCTCTGCGTCACTTTATATCTCACCCTTTAGTGTCATTTTCTGACGGGAGGTTGCTCCATTCATTTCTATTGACTGCCTTATGAGTCAGATCAAGACGTATTTCATTCTTTGCGTTTGTAAAAGTAGACATGATTTTATGAATATTTATAGGCTACTTTTATATTTTGGAGCAACTTACCCAGCTCCTCTAAACCTACCAGCTTCTCAACAATATAAAACACATAACAGGCAAATAAAAGTACAGTCACAGGTTTTTATTGCAAAAACTGACCAAAAACCGTATAAAACTATTAACTTGTGTTGCATTCCAAGTCTGGAGTCATACGGTATCTTCATGTAAAGAACAGAGTTGATCTTAATGTTTTAATCACTGAAATTATGATCCCGCTGCTCCTTGAATGCACTCATTCATATCACATTCAAATGAAATGATACACCTGACTCTTAAGTATGACAATCGGTCACGAGACACACGAGAGCCAATGACATTTTACAATTAATGCTGACGTAATGACGCAATTAGTCATGAGACATACGAGAGGCAATGCAATATTACACTATGAAATCTGATGTAACATTTCTACAGGAGGCAATTTTTTAAATTTGATGTGCGCATGATCTTCGGCGGATGGAGACGTTGATCGCTTTTGGGGAACACTTGAAATATTTGTACTTTTTGAATAAACTGTGGAAGCAGTGGTAGGCTATCTGCCTTTAATACCCTGTGTTTTATATCACATAACACACAAATAGGTAGCTTTAGGGATGGGATGGGGTTGGGTTATATTTTCAAACGTGTCTAACTAGCGTAAATAAAAATAAATGTAAATAAAAAAATACTCCAGCATGTCATAATAATGGCAAAATTATAACCCAATATATAATTTCATTATGATGATGTGCCCAATGTTCTGTTTATGACGCCAAAGGTTTCTTATTGAAATGAATAGAGCACCATGCTCGTCGAAAAATTATGCTGAAGTGGTTTCCTGTGGGTTAAAATGTGACGCTGATGGGCCTGACCAAGCATTAATATGTGACGAGTTGAGAGTGAGAACGTGTTGCAAAAACCTTAATTTCTTTCGATTGAAGAAAGAAAGACATGATCTTGGATGGCATGGGAGCGAGTAAATGATCAGGAAATTTTAATTCTAGAGTGAACTAATCCTTTGTAAATGAAAATTCTGTTATCATTTACTCACCCTCATATCGTCTAAACCTGAATGACTTTCTTCACAAGAACACAAATAGAGTTGTTGATGCTATTCACGAAATGTTCCAAGTGCTCTTTTCTCTGTAATGAAAGTGAATAGGGAAATTGACAAAAAAGCACCATAAAAGTAGTCCACTCAACCTATTTCCATTTTCCAATCTTCCAAAGCCACACAATATAGCTTTACATGAGGAAAAGCCATCTTGTAGCTTAAACAGTAAAGCACAGCACTGGCAACACCAAGGTCATGGGTTCGATTTCCAGGAAAAACAAGAACACACAATTTACAGTGAATCACAATACATACCTACAACTAATGCTTTTATTCTGCAAGGTCGCTAGCCTGACGTGGTCATACTCAATTCTAGTCAGAATATGAGTCTGAAACTGCTCCATTGGGCTGTGATTATGGGGCGTGTTTCAACCGAACCAGGAAAGACCTCGATTGGATAGACTGACAACCAATCAGAGCAACGAAGCGACGCATTGTCAAATGTCAACAGAGTTCAACTGCACTGTGTTGTCAAGCCCACGTTTTTTCCGCGGGTTGTTTTCTATGTCCGTGGGTTGAAGCAACTATTATGTGATAAAGACCCATGAGTGCGAGTTTTAGCAGGCAACCTTGCCAAAATAACACACATTTTACCCCCCAAATGCCATTTTTTCCCTGGAGAACCCCCCGAGAAGCTATTGTTCAGGGCTAGTAGTTGGCGGGTTTTGTTGTAAAAACTTGGCAACCCTGTCTGCACGCGCGCTGGAATAAACGATCTTTGCCAGTGTTAAAAAAAGAAAAAAAGAATTTATTGATACACAGAGTACGTACCCAACATGATCATCATTTCAGAGAGAAATAGTGAAGGTGATGCAGATACAAACAAGCTCTCCGTTTAAGATTCGAAACAAATATAATCCAAAATCCTTTGATGACGTGATGATTACGTTACTGTTGATCATCTGTCCGTCATCGTCTTAAGCCCGTCCTGATGATTTCATTGGTCCGAACAGTTTCTGTTCGGAGATAATTACTTTTCTATGGATCGAGGCCAGACTGAACTGCCCGACCTAAAAATGTTGTGGGCGGGGCTAAATTCGGCTGGCATCCAGGCTACAAGGACGCATTAAATTGATCGAAAATCTAAGGTGACAGCAAAGGTTAAAAATATTTACATTTTCTAAAAATTCTAAATGATGATAATAATAAGAATATGTTTCGTGAGCAACAAATCAATGATTTCTAAAGAATCATGTGACTGAAGAATGGAGTAATAATGCTGGAAATATAATATGTAACATTTTAGAATATATTAAAATAGAAACGTTTTTTTATGGTAATATTACTGTTTCAAATAATTGTAGACATGTTGAGCAGAACATGCGCAATGTGAAAAAACAAAACAGATGGAGACAGTAGAAAGAGAGAAGGCGCTCCGGAGTGAGTGAGCGGGTCTGGATTAACCCGACTGACCCGTTACTGCTGTGGAGTCGTAACACTGTTCAGATCACACGCAGCGAGATCAAACCTCACCGTCTCCATTACAGCTCCAACTCTCAACTCCAAACTCTGACCTTGGCGGTGTTGTGTAAACACTCCAACTGCAAGATCTTCAGCTACGCATGCATCTTTATGATTATCATCATTAAGGCAGTAATTATCTCTGGGCCCGATAAAGAATCTTCATTCCATGTGACCACAAATGAGCTGATGCATTCAGACGTACTGGATTTAGCAAGTTTTGTCAGTGTGTGGGTCGAGTTTTTGAAATCACAGGCTATGTGGAGCAGCTCTAAAAGACAATGGCTAAAAAAAAAACATGCTAAATTAATAATATATTTGAATGAAAAACGACACTGTAAAAAAAAAAAAAATGTTGGTTTTTGTTGGTTTAACTTCAAAAAGTAAGAAACCTGGTTGCCTAAATTTTGAGTTTATTGAAATTAAAAATTTGAGTTGATACAATGTGAAGGAAATTTGTTTAATAAATAGAAACTCAAAATATTATTGTATGTACATAATTAATGTGATAAATCATAAAAATAGCACAGTTTGGCATGTTTCACTGCATTATCAGGAATAAAACACACAATTACCCAATATGCGTACAAAATCTTTTAATAATATTTTAATAAAGGTTGTCGAATCTCATTTTTTTATTGTATTAACTCAAAATTTTAATTTCAATGAACTCAAAATTTTAAGGCAACCAGGTAACTTTTTTTTCCTAATTAATTTTTTACAGTGTATATATAAAATACATAATATTTTAATTTGTTTTATATAATTATATTTATACTAATATTTAACATGCATGCATACACTGATCAGGCGTAACATTATGACCACCTTTCTAATATTGTGTTGGTCCTCTTTTGCTGCCAAAACAGGCCTGACTTGTCAAGGCATGAACTCCATTAGACCCCCTGGACAGGGGTCAGCATGGGCACCCTGACTGGTCTGCGGCTACGCAGCCCCATACACAAAAATTCGGACACCTTTCTATCTATCAGAACCAGCATTAACTTCTTGAGCAATTTGATCTTCAGTAGCTCGTCTGTTTGAGCTGTTCGGACCACACGGGGCCAGCCTTCGCTCTCCACGTGCATCAATGAGCCTTGGCCGCCCATGACCCTGTTGTTACATATTATTGAAAGTTAGATTTAAAAGCAGGGATGCCCAATATATTGGCCACCATGTTGGTATCGGTCGATATATATGTTCATTTTTAATATTATCATTAAAAAAATAGTAAAGCCGATAAATATTGATTATTTCCTTTAGCTAAGATTGAGACACTTCAGATGTGCACTGTTCACCATGATGGTTTTGAATTGCTTGAAATATGATTGCAATCACTTCAAAAAACGAAAATATAGTGAAGTGCAACATGCAGCACAAGTCTGTCAAATAGGCAACATAAAATTATAATTGTGTGCTTGGGACATGGATTTTGACATTGAATTTTGTTTTTGTAATCAGGCTCTCACAAATTATATAAAAATGTGTATTTAGATTTATCAGCCAATATATAGATTATCGGCTTTCAAATATAAAGAATTAACGATTATCGGAGCATCCCTACTAATAAGTAGGAGATGAAAAATATCATCAGCTCAGTATATAGTAAAATTAAAGTCAATAAAAGGTCACTACGACAGAGAAACTAATGTGCATGTGTGGTCTTGGTAAACCCTACATATTTGAAAATGGCAATATCTAAAAACCTTTATGTCTATGGAGAGTCCCCACAAAGATGGTAAACCAGACGTGTGTGTGTGTGTGTGTGTGTGTGTGCGTGGGGGGGGGGGGGGGCATGTTTTTGTGACATATAAGGACACAAATGTGTATAATGACATTGATATGACAGGTATTACAAGGAGAGGGTGACTTATGGGGACACTGGCCATGTCCCCACTTTTCAATATGCTTATAAATCATACAGGATGAGTTTTTTTTAGAAAGTAAAAATGCAGAATGTTTCCAGTGATGGGTAGGTTTAGGGGCAGGGGCAGTGTGTGTGTGTGATGGGCAGGTTTAGGGGCAGGGGCATTGTAGGGGGATAAAAACCATTACGTCTATGGAATGTCCCCATATGCCACAAAAACAAACGTGTGTGTGTGTGTGTATGTGTGTGTCAAAGAACTGATTAGCAATCAGTGGCATTGTGGTAGATTTGGTCGAGTCCATTGTACTGTGTGTGCCATAATCTCCATTGAAACATAAGTGTGTGTGTGATGTACTGGGCTAAGTTGTGTGTTAATGCATTCATATATTGCATCAGAGCGAGAACATTTCAGTACAATGATGTTTGTGCATGTGTGTGTGTGTGTGTGTGTGTGTGTGTGTGTGTGTGTGCGTGGGGGGGGGGGGCATGTTTTTGTGACATATAAGGACACAAATGTGTATAATGACATTGATATGACAGGTATTACAAGGAGAGGGTGACTTATGGGGACACTGGCCATGTCCCCACTTTTCAATATGCTTATAAATCATCCAGGATGAGTTTTTTTTAGAAAGTAAAAATGCAGAATGTTTCCAGTGATGGGTAGGTTTAGGGGCAGGGGCAGTGTGTGTGTGTGTCTGTGTGTGATGGGCAGGTTTAGGGGCAGGGGCATTGTAGGGGGATAAAAACCATTACGTCTATGGAATGTCCCCATATGTCACAAAAACAAACGTGTGTGTGTATGTGTGTATGTGTGTGTCAAAGAACTGATTAGCAATCAGTGGCATTGTGGTAGATTTGGTCGAGTCCATTGTTCTGTGTGTGCCATAATCTCCATTGAAAGATAAGTGTGTGTGTGATGTACTGGGCTAAGTTGTGTGTTAATGCATTCATATATTGCATCAGAGCGAGAACATTTCAGTACAATGATGTTTGTGCATGTGTGTGTGTGTGTGTGTGTGTGTGTATCTGTGCTGTACAGCATGTAGCTGTGGGCAGTACTGCTCCTAAATTGCAGCGTGTGTCCGGGGAGTTTGATTTGTGATGGTGCTATTTTGGATATTCATTATTAATGGACACTGGCCTAATTCAGACCACAGCTTTTAGCACTCCATTCTAAATGAGACACACGCACACACACACACACACACACACACACACACACACACACACACACACACACACACACACACACACACACACACACACACACACACACACACACACACACACACACACACACACACACACACACACACAGTGTCTCAAAAACAAATCGCATCTCCCTTGAAAGTGCTGCCCTCAAAATTTCTCTCTCGTTCATTTTCTCCCAAAGTCTCTCTATCATATCAGCTCTGGTCTTTCCATCACTCTCTCATCCTCCCTTCTTCCGTCTCTCTCGCTCCATGTATGTTGCAGCATTAGCCGTGTGTCTCCCAGAGGAAAGCTATCTGTCCCTCTTTGCTAATAATGCCACTTCATTAAAAGCAGCTCATTTCTCAGCGGGCCCATCAGAGTCAGGCCTCTCCCTCAGACAGACGGCACTGCGGCACAATCTCTCCATCACAACACCGCTGTGGCAATCTCACGCTCATGCCGCAAGGTATCGCAAAGCGGAGGTCCAAATGTTCATGAAATGCACAGCGAGGCGTCTCAGACAGCACTCAATTTTGCACACAAAAATTAAACAAACAGCAGCACATTATGCATACTATTGCTGAAACCAATAATGTTTTTAAATGTAGTCCAGATCATTCTGAGAACATAAGCTAAAATATTCTAAAAATGAAAGAACGTTGAAATCCATTAAGATTATAAAGATTTTCACAAATTCGAATCGCGCCATACAGACAGGATGCACTAAATTGATTAAAAGAGACTTTTACATTATTACAAAAAAACTACTTCAAATAAAAGTTTTGAACTTTCTATTGATCAAAGCATCAATCATCTCACCGTAGGCTCCGCCCACTTGCTGTCAGTGGCTTAACTGCTGACATTTGCCTACACTGGGCGTGAGTGTTGCGTCAGAAGCAAAAGAGCCCATTATAATCAGTGACGCTGTCTACACTGGATACCGTATACAGAGCCGTTCAGTTTCTGACTTACTCCACACACTCTCTCGATAGCAGGACAAATAAAAGAGTGAAAGAACGTTCACTTTTAAACAGCTCGTTTGTGTCTCTGAACAGACGTCAGAAGGATCCCAGCATTAGAAACAAATAGAGGGTTTATTTTAATGGCATCCCGGATCACATCCGAGGATTATATGTTTGTTCGGAGCATTTTGTTTTGTAAATGAGTCAGAGTGTAATGGAGAGTTTGTAAAGAAACTTTTGCTGAAAGATGAAGCAGTCAGCTGTACTGAATCTGACAGCAGCTGCATCACAAACCATAAGTACATTATTTCCTAATGCTTTGTCTTTGGTTTTATATGGATGTTTTCAAAACGCTTACTTCTGTGTAATAGCGTGTGGGCTGGACATTGATACTGTTCCCTATATGCAGTGACATTAGTCGATCGTAACACTGGGCATTTACTGACAAGCCTTTTAAAGGAGCCACGCCTTAAAAACATAATTTCAGACACAAGGTCAGAATGAAGGTCGAAAATAATAGTTTTTCCGCACATATATATACACCGATCAGGTATAATATTATGACCTTATGGATATGATTGTCATTAGGGTGTGCTGTGGAGTCTGGCACCAATATGTTAGCAGCAGATCCTTTAAGTCCTGTAAGTTGTGAGGTGGGGCCTCCATGGATCGACTTGTTTTTTCAGCACATCCCACAGATGCTCGAATGGATTGAGATCTGGGGAATTTGGAGGCCAAGTCAACACCTTTAAAGTCATTGTTGTGCTCCCATAGTGCATTCTGGTGCCATGTGTTCCCCAGGTGAGCAACACACATGCACCCCGGCCATCCTCTTGATGTAAAAGAACGCATAATTCATCGTAGCAGGTCACATTTAGTTCTGATGCCCCCTGTTGGTGCTTTCGGCGGTGGACAGGGGTCAGCATGGGCACCCTGACTGGTCTGCGGCTATGCCGCCCCATATGCAACAAACTGAGATGCACTGTGTATTCTGACATTTTTTTATCAGAACCAGCATTAACTTCTCGAGAAATCTAAGCTACAGTAGCTCTTCTGTTTGATCGGACCACACGGGCTCCCCACGTGCATCAAGGAGCCTTGGCCGGTTCTCCACTGTTCCTTCCTTGGAGCACTTTTGATAGATACTGACCACTGCAGACCGGGAACAGCCCACAAGAGCTGCAGTTTTGGAGATGCTCTGACCCAGTCGTCTAGCCTTCACAATTTGGCCTTTGTCGCACAAATCCTTACGCTTGCCCGTGTTCCTGCTTCTAACACATCAACTTTCAGGACAAAATGTTCACTTGCTGCCTAATATATCCCAGCCGTCATGAAGAGAAGATCAGCATTATTTACTTCAGTGGTCATAATGTTATGCCTGATCAGTGTATATATTTTGTGTGTATGCAAAAAAAAAACTCCTTTGCATTAAAGTAATTTTAAAAATCCATGTCATGACCCCTTTAAAATTACGAATCTGTTAATAATTACATATATATGATAAACCATTTGACATTTAGTGTATTATCATCAAAAAAAAAATGATGTACTATTTTATAGAGAGAAAAACAGATAAAAATACGGCAAAATATTGACATTTTAAAGGAAATATTCTCCTCTACCAAGACTCTCAAGTCTTATTTAGGGTTGCACATATTAAAACGGTGTTCAATGCACCATGTTTGATTTAGCAAGAGCACACTATTTCAGAGTTACTGCCGCGGGTTAGTGAGGGTGACTGAACTGGGGGGGGGGGGGGGGGGGGGGTCTGCAGGAATATTGCACACTTTGGTTTGACTGAAGAAAGAAAATCACAGTTTTACAACACAAACCCACAAAGATAAAAAAAAAAAATGATGCAATAACTTAACTATTGGCTTACTATTTATGCCTTTACGAATGTTTGTCTATACCATTTACACAGCCGGTACAGCCACCGTTTTTAGCACGGCCCCTGTTAGGCGGGCAGCTGCCTTTGATGAATGTGAATCAAGGCACATGCACATCAGAGCATTGTGGTGTGTGTTTTTTACGGGAGCGCTGACACGTGCTGCTGACAGCACTGCAGGAGGAGGGCGACTGTGTTTGTGGAAGCGTTAGGTGTGGATTTACCTGCACTGTGACACAAAAGCTTAATATACCAGGAGAGCGCACATCTGTCTCCCCCAACCCCTTCACGCTTCTCTCCCCGTCATGATTTCTACATCTCCACTACCCTCGCTCTACCCCACCACTCCTCCCCCAGGTATCCATTCAAATGGACTCAGTTCCCTTGACAACCTAAGTGTGTAATGATTACCAATAATGGCTACCTGTAGCTTTATGAATCATGATTCATAAAAAGGAAATGACACAGAGTGACACACCGTGGCAAAATCAATACGGGAGGAAATGAAAGATAAATGACATCAATCAAGACGCCCATCACTCTGTCAAATTATGAGAGAGGACTCTGGTGTCTATAAAATGATCAGGAAAACAACAAGATGGAGGCGAAGGTGTACATCTAAATTTACAGTGTTTTTCTTGGCTGTGCGCAGTAAGTTTAATTTTTGAGGTTTAATGAGGCGTAATAACAAGGGGAAAGTGGTGGATATTTGCTCAATACAGTCATAACTAGTCAAATCACATTTATTTATATAGCGCTTTATACAATACAGCTAATTTCTAAGCAGCTTTACAAGGATAAACCGGAGAATAATGATTCCATGATGCAATCCGGGAAAACAACTAAAAACACGCTATTATTCATGCCAGACAAGTAACTGGCAAAGTCACTTTGATAAGAAAGACTACACACCTGCGCAGTGCGCACATACGCATTCAAACACGCATGCCTAAACACATAGTCTAAAAAATATATATGTGTGTGTGTGTGTGTGTGGGCATGTTTTTGTGACATATGAGGACACAAATGTGTATAATGACATGGGTATGACACGGAGAGGCTGGAATATTGGCCATGTCACTTTTTAAAATGCTTATAAATCATACAGGATGAGTTTTTTTGAGAAAGTGAAAAAGCAGAATGTTTCCTGTGATGGGTAGGTTTAGGGGCAGGGGCAGTGTGTGTGTGTGTGTGTGTGTGTGTGTGTGTGTGTGTGTGTGTGTGTGTGTGATGGGTAGGTTTAGGGGCAGTGTGTGTGTGTGTGATGGGTAGGTTTAGGGGCAGGGGCAGTGTGTGTGTGTGTGATGGGTAGGTTTAGGGGCAGGGGCAGTGTGTGTGTGTGTGTGTGTGTGTGTGTGTGTGTGTGTGTGTGTGTGTGTGTGTGTGTGATGGGTAGGTTTAGGGGCAGTGTGTGTGTGTGTGTGTGTGTGTGTGTGTGTGTGTGTGTGATGGGTAGGTTTAGGGGCAGGGGCAGTGTGTGTGTGTGTGTGTGTGTGTGTGTGATGGGTAGGTTTAGGGGCAGTGTGTGTGTGTGTGTGTGTGTGTGTGTGTGTGTGTGTGTGTGTGTGTGTGTGTGTGTGTGTGTGTGTGTGTGTGTGTGTGTGATGGGTAGGTTTAGGGGCAGGGGCAGTGTGTGTGTGTGTGTGTGTGATGGGTAGGTTTAGGGGCAGGGGCAGTGTGTGTGTGATGGGTAGGTTTAGGGGCAGGGGGCAGGGGGCAGTGTGTGTGTGTGTGTGTGTGTGTGTGTGTGTTGGGTAGGTTTAGGGGTAGGGGCAGTGTAGGGGGATAGAAAATACGGTTTGTACCCCCATATGTCACAAAAACAAACGCACGTCCGCACGCGCGTGTGTGTGTGTGTGTGTGCGTGTGCGTGTGTGCGTGTGTGTGTGTGTGTGTGTGTGTGTATGACATGACTGTTTTCAGATATATTTACGTTTTTGAAGACTACACGGAGATGATAACGGTATCGTTTTCAAAACTCGTTTTTCAAAACTATTTTAGTTTTATAGGCCCTATTTTAAGGATCTGAGCACATGTCTGAAGCAAATGTTTAAGGACAGAAAAAACAGTCATCGTGCCAGCTGCATGGTCCAAAAGAGTTGTATGTAGTCTCTTAATGAGTCATGAGTGTGTTTTGGGTGTAACTGCAACAAACCAATCAGAGTCTCATCTCCCATTCCCTTTAAAAGCTAGTTGAGCTTAAACCATGGCTCCAGAGAGAAATCCTTTTATTTTGAATATTTAGTGTGTGTGTGTGTGTGTGTGTGTGTGTGTGTGTGTGTGTGTGTGTGTTGCTGTGCATCCCTGTATGTGTAATAAGCAGAGTGTATGCACATTGTGTACCCGCCTATAGACGCATATTACTAACGCGCCCTTTAAATAACATACAAAAATACTGCACTATTGACTTTAGAACACATTTTTGTTGGTCAATCTGTCGTTTTTAGTTCCTGAAAATAGTAACACGCCAACAATGCGCCTGAACACACCTCGTTTTCAGACCAGCACACCTATGAGTGAACAGATGAACACGAGTGCATTTGCTATTTAAACAAAGTGGTGCTAGACATGAAAATGATAACTGCGTCGAGCTGAAACTAGCAAAGAACACTTGTGTCCCATCTGGTGTCGCATTGCGCCGGTAGTATGACAGGGCGCTTGTGTAACCCCTACTGTTCGGACCGGGACTCGAACCTGGGTCTGCCGGCATGAGAGTCGGACGCTCTAACAAGGAGGCTAAAGGCTGCAACCTCTAGCGTCAGTCGCTAGAGCGTCTCTTGAGGTCAGAGGAGTGAGGTTTACTCGCACAGCAACAACTACTAGCTGGCCTCTGTTACACTTGCACTTTGAAACCTGTTATAAAGTTGGCATTCTCAGGCTACCAAAAATGAACAGCCAGAATGTATATCAAGCCAAAGCGTTTCAAATCGCCCCCAGGTGGTGGGTCCCAGTATAGGTCATAACCCCGCCCTCTCCATGTAATCGAATGGTAGCCTACATGGGACAAACTAACCAATCAAATTACACTTCAAATAGTTTTTTTTCCAACGATAGTTTCAGTCATTTTATGCTGTTTAGTATCACGCTAAGGTAAGTTCAAAGTGTTTGATTTTAAATAAGCTTCGTTTTCATTAGTATAAAACCAGGGGATGTGACGTCATGATTTACAGCTTCTCTGAGTGAAGTAGTCATTGATGCACCAACTGACTTTGTTCAGGAGGAGATTGGAGCTTTAATTTCTATATTCCCAAAACTGATCTTTTCACAGTGAAATAATGAGTTGTTCTGCAGTAAAGTGTACTAATCGATGAAGTAAAGTGTACTAATCTGCGGGTGTGTGGGCGGGCCTTGATGCCATGCGGCTCTTCTTCATGCTCACTACTGCGCAAATTCAGGCCCTGAATCAGAGCAAGATGTCAGCGCCATATTGGGACATTGGCAGCTTCACTTTTCTTCAGTGGAAGAGAGTGAAGGTGCGGCATCCATATTTTTTTTACAGTAGTAACACAGTCAAGCCTTTAAAAAAAGATGCAAAAGTATCCCATGCTACACGTACCGTAAAACTAAACTCTCTTAGCCGCAGTTCACTCCGGCTCGGCCAGAAAAAGCACACGAGTTGTGAGAAAATGAATGAAAACACGGCATGAAAAACACCACAACTATCCGTGTGCTTTCTTCACTGAGCTCTCCGGACTGTAACTCCAGATGTCAGATGACAGTCAGAATGACAGCTGACAGAAGTGGATATATTCACCTCAGAGAAGAAGGTACATGGATTGTGTTGCATTTTTCTTAGTCATGATTTTTCACAAATTGTGTGCTTTTCGGAATTGAAGTGAACTGTGGCAATAATAGAGTCTCATGAACGTGTGGTCGATCACAGAAGACCAACGGCCAAGGTCAGGATTTCCGTTAAATAATACATTCAGTTGGAACACATGTAGCATCGGATCATTCAGTGAAACTTTTGCTTCTTGTTTTTTTGAAGCTTGATGCCGTTCGCTATTCACTGCCATTTTCTGGACGAGTACAAGCAAGATTTTTTTTCATTTCAATTCTCCTTTTGTAGTCCGAAAAAGAAACTGAACGACATACTGCATTAGAACAACACCCCGTGAGCAAGTGATGAATTTATTTTTAAAGGGATAGTTAGCTCTAAAATAATAATAAAAAAATCTATACATTTAACTTTTAGACTTTATTCACAGCAGTGTTAATCTCTTCAACAAAAGTACTTCTGAAAAATGTGTGTCGACAAAGGGCTGTTTGATTTCATCTTTCTATCTGCAGATTAATCAGCATTAACTGTATATCCACAACATGAAGATAAGATTACTAGGGCCGGGACTTTAACGCGTTAATTAAGATTAATTAATTACGTGACTTTAACGCGTTAATTAATTACGCAAAAAAAAAAAAAAAATTTAACCACATTTATTTTTGCACCGCGGAACGTTTTTCAATGAATGAGTTTCGACGGACCGATTATACTGGAACACCAACTAGCGCTCCGGAGCATGCTCGGAGTCACGACAACAACAAACCATGGGTGCGTCTCAATCAGCTCCCTAGTTCAGTAGTCAGGGCACTGATCAGGGAGTCAGCCCATTGACTTATGTCTTGATCAGTGCCCTGCTAGGGAACTAGGGAGCTGATTGAGACGCAGGGCATGAGTGAACATGAACGAAGAAGCTGATGAGACCGCTTTGCTTGGCCCCGTGGATGGGAAATTTTGTTTTAAAAAAACGAAAGAATGGAAGCGTCGTCAAGAGCACGGTTGTGTGCAAGCTATACAACAAGGAGTTTGCGTATCACCGCAGCACATCGAGCCTCAAAATATCACAAATATGCTTTTGCTACACTTAATGGCAAACATTGCGCTGGTCTGCTGGACTGAAATAAATAAACAATATTTTGTTGATTAAGCTTATGTATTCAGTCATTATTTAATGGTATACTAAAAATACATGTGAAAAATTACTTCTCATCGTTCTCAGGTCAAATATTTATATGCAATTAAAATGCGATTAATTTCGATTAATTAATTACAAAGCCTCTAATTAATTAGATTTTTTTTAGTCCCGGCCCTAAAGATTACATTTGCACAGACAGTAAAACAGGTGAAATGTAGTATAGTGTCCTAACAGTCTCTCAGCATAAAGAATTTGTTTAAACTTTTAAATAAATACCAATAAAAAAGAAAAAAGAGCACACACAAAGTTTGCAGTAAGGACATTTTTTTAATTAAATTATTTAATTTACTGAGCAAGCGTGCTTTAAATTTATCAAAAAAGAGACATTTAAGACTTTTACATTAACATTTACATTACATTATTACATAAAAAAATATTTTAAATAAATGTTGTCTATTAAAGGGAAATCTCTATTTTATTATGCCAAATGCAAAATGTTGAACATAAAAATGCCGGCAGTGTGTGTACACCCTATAATGGTAAAACTCCACCCACTTCTTTTTTTAATCCCCATAAATCATAAGCAGTGTCTCAGAATAAGCCGTTTTCAGTTTCTATGCAATGTGACATCACATTGCTTAGGCCCCGCCCACGGGTGACAGACTCCGCTCTATTAGCATAGATAGTCCACCATGTTGATCTCCTCGCCAGAGCATTCAACAGCAGCATTCAAGTAAGAAATGTATTCTTATTAAAGCTACTAAAAGTTATTCTATCAAGAGTAGTGTTAAGAGTGCTTTTCTGTTTTTCTTTTATTGTTTGATTCATATTAACAGCTTATCCAGCAGTAGGTCCTTTATATTACGCTGCTGTCACTTCAATACACAGATCTAATACGTGATTTCTTTACTTGCTGTTTAAGTTAACTGTGTGTTTTTGACAGAACCTTGTGTGTATTTGACAGTTTAAGCGCAATAAGATGTGAAAGAGAACTAGTTTTAAAATTCACGAGGCATGACATCCAGCTTTCTGTGCACGTGCTTCGGATGCGTGCACTCAGAAACCATATATCAGAAGTTTACAGTAGATTTAGTATCTCAATGTAATAATATCTACTAATAATAGTAATTATGCCTAGATGGTGGCTTATTTTTCACTTGCTCTTTAAACAATGTTTAATTTTAAACAGCATAGGCTGTTTTAAATTTAAATGTTTTAAATGTTTATGTATTATTTACTTATGTATTATATATCATCATCATAAATAATAGTCTAGTAGCCAGCCCATAGAGCCCCATTGTGGACCCAGAAATGTTTAGTACACCAAAGTTTTATTGCAAAAATGTGAAGTATGGGTCTCGACCATTCAGAAACTACTGGATACTAATTTGCATATGTTGAGCAATTTGCAAAATCAGCATAATTAGCATTATTAGCTTAATCGTCCATTTTGACCACATATTTTGCACTGTATGGCCAATTTCTACAATATGTGAGTGGTTTCAGGGGTTTTAGAGGATGCTGATTTCATTTCTGGCACTTTCAGACTTCAAAATGGTAATTCTATAATACATCTGGATACATTTAGACACATTTTTATTACTTTCGAACAAAGGTTTTGGTTATTTTCATGGTAAACACAATTTCACATTTCAGAATCACAAGAGCTTTTGGTCTCTGTGAATGTTAACCTAAATTTGTTTACATTTCTTGAGGTCCAGTCATGTTTTTATACGAATAGGCTGTTGCAGCTAGCTGTTGTAATAGTAATGAGAAGTATGTTGTAAGCAAAGGAGCATCGTCTAGTTTTAAAGTTGAAATTCACCTTGTAAATATTTTTTATATCGCCTTATATTCGTAGAAAAGTCAGAGAAGGGATTTAATGTTGACATTTTAATGTTGGCATTACTAATGTTTTCACATTAAGATGAAAGGTGGACAGTGTTATAATGACAGTATTGTGTAATACTTTGTGAATTTCTAGTCAGATCCCTTTTGTGGGTTAATCTGGTGTTCTAAAATTTGTATTTAAAACCATGATTTAAAAATGTGTGATTCTTCTTTCTTTTTTTTTATATTCACACTTCTTGCGGTTTGATAAGGAAAGGATTTAAAACAGTCAATATTCAGTGTTATTGCTGCTTTTGCCAAGTTGTTGTGGAGGATTATTTAACCATTCGACTCTAGGGTTAAGTATTTTCAAAAGACATGGTTTGATCAGGTCGAACTATCGGGAAAGAAGTGTCTGTTTGCACCATGCAGTGGCAAAGATGTTGACTTTAAAATATCTGGGTGCAAAGGAAAACTTTGCTAATTAAGTGTGAGGAGTTCGGAGACACAGCCATACATGAGACTTTGTCAAACATTATTGCTGCCGACGGTGCTTCATCAGCTTCTGTCACAAATCTTGCTACAGCTCATATACTTCTCGCTCTAGAAATGTGAGCAAACGCATGTCAGAGTCAACCCGTAAAGCGTATCATCTCCCTTTGAGTATTCAAAACAGTGCTTGTTCTGTGGTCTTATTTGTGAAGAAAAAGACCAGGTGGAATTCAGTTAAAAAATGTCAGACTTTAGATAGGCCAGGCCTTCCACCCTTCAAAGATGTGATTTTGTCCAAATGTGAGCGGCAGGATGATTAGGCAGAAGTTGTGAAGCTACGGGTAAATGGCATAATGGACCTACCAAGTTCAGCTGATGGTAAACCCATTGACAGCTGCCTGTCATGTATGGCATGCATACAGGTCCTTTTCAAACAATTAGCATATCATGAAAAGGTTCTCTAAACGAGCTATTAACCTAATTATCTGAATCAACTAATTAACTCTAAACACCTGCAAAAGATTCCTGAGGCTTTAAAAACTCCCAGCCTGGTTCATTACTCAAAACCGCAATCATGGGTAAGACTGCCGACCTGACTGCTGTCCAGAAGGCCATCATTGACACCCTCAAACGAGAGGGTAAGACACAGAAAGAAATTTCTGAACGAATAGGCTGTTCCCAGAGTGCTGTATCAAGGCACCTCAGTGGGAAGTCTGTGGGAAGGAAAAAGTGTGGCAAAAAACGCTGCACAACGAGAAGAGGTGACCGGACCCTGAGGAAGATTGTGGAGAAGGACCGATTCCAGACCTTGGGGGACCTGCGGAAGCAGTGGACTGAGTCTGGAGTAGAAACATCCAGAGCCGCTGTGCACAGGCGTGTGCAGGAAATGGGCTACAGGTGCCGCATTCCCCAGGTCAAGACACTTTTGGGCTACAGAGAAGCAGCACTGGACTGTTGCTCAGGGGTCCAAAGTACTTTTTTCGGATGAAAGCAAATTTTGCATGTCATTCGGAAATCAAGGTGCAGAGTCTGGAGGAAGACTGGGGAGAAGGAAATGCCAAAATGCCTGAAGTCCAGTGTCAAGTACCCGCAGTCAGTGATGGTCTGGGGTGCCATGTCAGCTGCTGGTGTTGGTCCACTGTGTTTTATCAAGGGCAGGGCCAATGCAGCTATCAGGAGATTTTGGAGCACTTCATGCTTCCATCTGCTGAAAAGCTTTATGGAGATGAAGAATTCGTTCTTCAGCATGACCTGGCACCTGCTCACAGTGCCAAAACCACTGGTAAATGGTGTACTGACCATGGTATTACTGCGCTCAATTGGCCTGCCAACTCTCCTGATCTGAACCCCATAGAGAATCTGTGGGATATTGTGAAGAGAAAGTTGAGAGACGCAAGACCCAACACTCTGGATGAGCTTAAGGCCGCTATCGAAGCATCCTGGGCCTCCATAACACCTCAGCAGTGCCACCGGCTGATCGCCTCCATGCCACGCCGCATTGAAGCAGTCATTTCTGCATTTCTGCAAAAGGACTCCCCACCAAGTATTGAGTGCATAACTGAACATAATTATTTGAAGGTTGACTTTTTTTTTGTTAAAAAAACTTTTCTTTTATTGGTCGAATGAAATATGCTAATTTTTTGAGATTGAGATTTTGGGTTTTCATGAGCTGTATGCCACAATCATCAGTATTAAAACAATAAAGGACCTGTATATTTGTACATAGTTTGTTGATCACACCTGGTGATGGACTTGTACCGTCTAATTTTTATGGTACTGGTACCAACTACTGGAATTTTGGTACTGTGAGATCCCTACACAGATCTAATATACATATTAGGGCTGTAACGATATGCGATATGAAATCGAAATCGCAATACGCAGGTCCACGAACCTGTATCGCGATGTGAGGAGGCAGAATCGCGACACACCCCTTCCAACTCCCAAAATTATCCTTCCTGTCCAGGTCCAACTTTTAAGTCAGCATTATGGCAACATTTCAGCTACCCGGTGGAGAACAAGGATGGCAATCGTGTAGTTGACAAGACCCACACAATTTGCCGTAAGTGTTTCAAGAAGCTTCCCCAACCGGCTGGCAACGTGGTGTGAGCGTGGCGTTTCTGTTGCGTGTCATCCGCGGGGCGGCTGCGTGGCGTTTTCTCTTTCTTTGCACACCAGAAGCGTGTCTGACGCGGCGCTTCTGTTGGTATTGATGTACAGGAGGCCCTATACTTCATGTTAAATATATATTGCCTATTGGTACCGCAAAGAAAACGTCGGCAGTAGCCTATTGACCATACAGATATATGGTATTGACGGCAAAATAGGCTACAGAATACTGTACAGAATAAAACTGTTTTGTCCCCCCCATATCGAGGTTTGTATCGTACCGTGGGTCAAAAATCGTGATACGAACCGAATCGTGGGTTTGGTGTATCGTTACAGCCCTAATACATATGCAATTTTTTTACTTGCTGTTTAAGTTAACGGTGTGCTTTTGACATAAACTGTCAAATACACACAAGGTTAAGCGCAATAAGATGTGAAAGAGAACTTTAGTGAAAGAAAGAGAGTCTTTAGTGCCTTTATGGGTCTTGTGAGTGGGTCAGTGGGAATGTACTGAATGCCAATGGAGGCCTTTCTGAAGCCTTTCTCAGCCATCAGCTTTCAACAAAAATATCTTCATTTGCGTTCAGAAGATGAACGAAGGTCTTAGGGGTGTCAAACGACATGAGGGTGAGCAATTAATGAAATCATTGTCATTTTTGAGTGAACTAACCCTTTAAAACGCATGCAGATAATAAACATTAAAGATGATGAAGAACTACAATGTCACGTGACCGTGACAGAAATGATAATCAAAACCAAACAGATGTCTTAGTTTTGGCAGTGTGTCCGAGGTAAGGCTCTGCTCTCTTCTGGAGCTAGGCGTGGGGAGCAGCAGCTCATTTGCATTTAAAGATAGATGCACAAAAACAGCATGTTTTTCCTTCCACTCAAAAATGGCCATTTATAACATGGTTTAATAAATGATCTGTGGGTTATTTTGAGCTGAAACTTCACAGACACATTCTGGAGACTTATATTACCTCTTGTAAAGGAACATCATAACCATATTACAGTCATAACTAGTCCCTTGAGATGTTATTTATCAGGAGACCTAGTTGGAGGAGGAAAACCTATTTAAAATATAGCATAATGTTCCATCACCATTGATATTTCTGATAATCTCAGATTTTTGCTAAAGAATGTGAACACATTCATACAGGTGTTTATGAAGAAACTGTTGTGAATGGAAACTGTTGTGGTTGGAGAGAAATGCGACCAGCCCAGGATGTTTACAGACGGAGAGAGCACTGATGAAAATTTGGGAAACTAAATGTCATGTGTGGCTTGACGCTGAGACAAACAGAGTGAAGACACTATACAAACACACATCTCAAAGACGCACGCAAACAAGCGGCGGAACCCCTCGACGGAGAGCGGAGAAGAGAACTTGCCGTTTTCTTCACCCCCTCCATTTCCCCTTCTTCATCTCTCCCTCGACCCTCCATCACTCCACATGTGAGACATGTTGTCGTGGAAACGGCTTGCAGCGCTGCGTGTTTATAAGTGGAGGAGAGGCTTCGTTCAATTTCTCTCTTTTGCTTTCCGCCCTTTTGAAACAGAATAAAGCCAGTTGGAGAAAAAGAACATGAGAGAGAGAGAGAGAGAAATGGAAATGAATCACCTTCCTCCATGTTCTCCCTTTCATCTCTCTTCATATGTACCTCAGTGTTTTAATTTCCTCTTTGTCTCCGGTCATGACCCGCTTCACTATCTCTCACTTTGATAATAAGTACCAGGATGAAGGTGAAAGTCTCGTACACTCAGAGGCATATGAGCGAGGTATATGATATATGCAACTTGTTATACTAGACCAAGGGTTCCCAATCCCGTTTCTGGAGATCTATAAGGCGATCTACCTATATGGGGAGCATTTCCCAAAAGCATCATTAGCCAACTATGGTCACATGTTTTTCAGTTTTTTATTCTTTTTATTCTTTTCCTTTAGAACATTTGAATTAAGTTCTCTTGTGTTTGTATGCATGTACACAAGGCTTGCCAAATGCAGGTTTCATTTTTCTAATTTCACTCCTACTAGTCACTTTGGTGGATGCAATTCTTTTAAAAGGCATCTGAAATAATAAGCTAAGTGCAATGTAGTGCTATAAAAAATATATTTTTCAATTCATATTGATACTGAAATATCTGAAACGCTTCCAACACTTTTTTGCGGAAAATAAACTTTGCTTTCTATCTCTCTCCGACAGCGAGTCGCACACACCCGCCTCCTCTCACTCCTTTCATTTGGTCCGGATGAATGTTGTTGCTGTTACAGGGCTTGAATTTCTGCGTGGGATTGCGTATATAAAGCCGCCTCTCAGTACTAATTGAGTCCTTTTTTGCTGATTATTGCGCTTAAACAGTCAAATACACACAAATGAATGTCAAAATGCCGGTCTTGGCGAGTATTCACATAAACGCAGTCAGTTTTATATTTTAAGCGAATATAAACAGTTGAGGAAGAAAGATCATGTGTTCCAGTATAATGGATCTGTGTGTCAGGTCTAATACTGCTGCCAAATTATGAGATAACATTAAAATGTCTATATGGCAGTTTTTCCTCATGTATCAATGTCAAAAGTGTGGCTAGTGAAAATACTAAGTGGCTAGAAACTTTGGAAAACCACTAGCCACAGCGGCGGGTGAGTTAATGTCTGGCCCTGTATGTACGTACCTACTAACATAATAATAACAATAATAAACTAAGGAAGTACATTTCAGAGTCTAGGAGCAGAGGATGAGAATGCATTGTCCCCAACAGATCACAAACGTGTCTGTGAGACGGCCAGTAAACCAGCTTCTGAGGAGAGCAAATAACGCTTGGGAGTATGAGAAGTTAAAAGCGATAACAGCCAGACCATGGAGTGCCTTATATTTCAGCATAAGGATTTTATAATCAATGTGGAACCTGAACGAGAGACAGTGCAAGGACTTCAGTATTGGACTGAAGTCATTACTCCACCACCTGTGTGACATCATTACTCCACCACCTGTGACATCATTACTCCAGCACCTGTGACATCATTACTCTAACACCTGTGACATCATTACTCCACCACCTGTGTGACATCATTACTCTAACACCTGTGACATCATTACTCCACCACCTGTGTGACATCATTACTCCACCACCTGTGACATCATTACTCCACCGCCTGTGTGACATCATTACTCCACCGCCTGTGTGACATCATTTATCCACCGCCTGTGTGACATCATTACTCCACCGCCTGTGTGACATTATTACTCCACCACCTGTGACATCATTACTCCACCACCTGTGACATCATTACTCCACCACCAGTGACATCATTACTCCAGCACCTGTGACATCATTACTCCAGCACCTGTGACATCATTACTCCAGCACCTGTGACATCATTACTCCAGCACCTGTGACATCATTACTCTAACACCTGTGACATCATTACTCCACCACCTGCGTGACATCATTACTCTAACACCTGTGACATCATTACTCCACCACCTGTGACATCATTACTCCACCACCTGTGACATCATTACTCTAACACCTGTGACATCATTACTCCACCACCTGTGTGACATCATTACTCCACCGCCTGTGTGACATCATTACTCCACCACCTGTGTGACATCATTACTCTAACACCTGTGACATCATTACTCCACCACCTGTGACATCATTACTCCACCACCTGTATGACATCATTACTCTAACACCTGTGACATCATTACTCCACCACCTGTGACATCATTACTCCACCACCTGTGTGACATCATTACTCTAACACCTGTGTGACATCATTACTCCACCACCTGTGACATCATTACTCCACCACCTGTGACATCATTACTCTAACACCTGTGACATCATTACTCCGCCACATGTGACATCATTACTCTAACACCAGTGTGACATCATTACTCCACCACCTGTGACATCATTACTCTAACACCAGTGTGACATCATTACTCCACCACCTGTGTGACATCATTACTCCACCATCTGTATGACATCATACTCCACCACCTGTGTGACATCATTAGTCCACCACCTGTGACATCATTACTCCACCACTTGTGACATCAGTACTCCACCACCTGTGACATCATTACTCCACCACCTGTGTACACTAACTTTTCTACTAACCCCAGCCCAAAGCTCATCACAATGGATTTTTTTTTAATATATGCTGTTTTAATAACATTTTACAGTTACTCAGATAAGATTGTAAATATATAATTGATGAGCTGGGTATAATTTGTTCGGACCCACTTTATTTTAGGTGGCCTTAGCTAATATGTACTAACATTGTAATTAATCATTTGATACAATGCACTTATTGTGTACATACATGTTTTTACATTGTACTTACATTTGAAAAAATACCTGCATGTAATTACGTCTGTAATTAATTTCTTTAGTTATATTTGTAATTACACAGTTGACACTTCCCTTACACCTAACCCTCCCTTTAACTGACCCACCCCACCACACCTGTCCCTAACTCTACCCTTAAACTGACCCACCCCACCGCACCTGTCCCTAACTCTACCCTTAAACTGACCCACCCCACCGCACCTGTCCCTAACTCTACCCTTAAACTGACCCACCCCACCACACCTGTCCCTAACTCTACCCTTAAACTAACCCACCCCACCACACCTGACCCTAACTCTACCCTTAAACTGACCCACCCCACCACACCTGTCCCTAACTCTACCCTTAAACTAACCCACCCCACCACACCTGACCCTAACTCTACCCTTAAACTGACCCACCCCACCACACCTGTCCCTAACTCTACCCTTAAACTGACCCACACCACACCTGTCCCTAACTTTACCCTTAAACTGACCCACCCCACCACACCTGACCCTAACTCTACCCTTAAACTGACCCACCACACCACACCTGTCCCTAACTCTACCCTTAAACTGACCCACCACACCACACCTGTCCCTAACTCTACCCTTAAACTGACCCACACCATCACACCTGTCCCTAACTTTACCCTTAAACTGACCCACCCCACCACACCTGACCCTAACTCTACCCTTAAACTGACCCACCACACCACACCTGTCCCTAACTCTACCCTTAAACTGACCCACAACACCACACCTGACCCTAACTCTACCCTTAAACTGACCCACCCCACCACACCTGTCCCTAACTCTACCCTTAAACTGACCCACAGCACCACACCTGTCCCTAACTCTACCCTTAAACTGACCCACAGCACCACACCTGTCCCTAACTCTACCCTTAAACTGACCCACCCCACCACACCTGTCCCTAACTCTACCCTTAAACTGACCCACCCCACCACACCTGTCCCTAACTCTACCCTTAAACTGACCCACCCCACCACACCTGTCCCTAACTCTACCCTTAAACTGACCCACCCCACCACACCTGACCCTAACTCTACCCTTAAACTGACCCACCCCACCACACCTGTCCCTAACTCTACCCTTAAACTGACCCACCCCACCACACCTGACCCTAACTCTACCCTTAAACTGACCCACAGCACCACACCTGACCCTAACTCTACCCTTAAACTGACCCACCCCACCACACCTGACCCTAACTCTACCCTTAAACTGACCCACCCCACCACACCTGACCTTAACTCTACCCTTAAACTGACCCACCCCACCACACCTGACCCTAACTCTACCCTTAAACTGACCCACCCCACCACACCTGACCCTAACTCTACCCTTAAACTGACCCACCCCACCACACCTGACCCTAACTCTACCCTTAAACTGACCCACCCCACCACACCTGACCTTAACTCTACCCTTAAACTGACCCACCCCACCACACCTGACCCTAACTCTACCCTTAAACTGACCCACAGCACCACACCTGACCCTAACTCTACCCTTAAACTAGGGCTGGACGATATGGCCAAAATTCATATCACGATATTTTTCTTAATTTCGGTCGATACGATATAATTCCGATATCGATATGAACTATATAAAAGCTTTAGAAAAAACTACTAAGAACTGCCACAAAGGATGTCTGTACCTACAAACTTCTGAAAAATGTATTTGCCAAGTCTATGAATAGTCCTCCTATAAAATATAATATTTTAGAAATAAAACCAGTACAAATAAATTAATGTTCACCTTTTATTTGTATTTAGCCTTTATATGAAAAAGAAATGTGAAATCAACATCAAATAAACACAAGACTCTCACTTTATTAATATTAATATCTTTAAGTTTAAACTATAACATAGGCTGATTATATTATTCTTAATATAGATTAAACAAAAGTGCTTCAGCCTGGATTCAGCCTGACTCAGAATATTCTAGCGGATGGATCTTCTTCAGATGGTGGATCTGCTTCAGAGCGTACAGTGCTCCTATGCCGCAGATGCAGTTTATTGAGCATTTTCTTTTAATTTTTAAATTTCTGTGAAGAACAATTCATAGCGCTCTATTTTCCATTTATGCAAAATGATAGCATATATTTAATGCTGCATTTATTTAATTAAAAATGCAGTAAACAAGGTAATACAGTGAAATATTATTCTGATCTACATCATCTGTTCACTACGTGAATATATAGTAAAGTGTCATTTATTTCTGTGATCAAAGCTGAATTTATCATCATTAATCCAGTCTTCAGTGTCACTCATCATTCTCATATTAGGATTTGATGCTCAACAAACATTTATGATTATTATCAGTGTTGAAAACAGTTTTGTTGCTCCTTCATTGCTTTCATATATTGTCGCAATCGTCTGACTGTCGATCGTCACCTTTCAGCTCATAACGATTGTTTTCCTTCAGCTGCAGCTCCAGCGCGACAGTAAGTTTCTACGAATCCGCTTTTGGACTTTCTGTGAGAGAGCGTCCTCCTCATATTTAGATACGAATAAAATGACAGGTCATGCATAGATTATTTTTTGTCTCTGAAATTAAATCTTGATGTATTCACGTTGGTTTCTATGTTTACACTTGCCCGTGACCTCAAGAAGCGCGCAATCAACCGAGGTTAGAGAAAGCGGTCTATAGCGTCCCTGTTAACTTGCCCGCCCTCGCTCCAGGTAATGCCGTTTGGAATCCCGCTCGGAGCGGGTCGACTATGACCGGTGAGACCCAGTAAAAGTGCGGGGGACACGTCGAACCACTTCCACCCCACTGAATTAACGTTAGTCTTTCTTCTCTTATCAACTATTTCTTTCTCCTTACTTGTGGAAGTTCGTTCAGTCACATTTGTGTTGCGGTCAGGGAAACTCTTTTTGTAGCTAAAACGTGCCGCGTTGGATCTATCAGCCTACTACTGCTGAGCACTGACTGCGTTTCTGTGGTGTACGTCATCGCGCAAGTAGCCAATCATGTTCTGCTCTTTCTGACGGCTGCGCCCTGAACGTCAGTCAGTGAGGAATGCTGTAATATATTTTATCGAAATATCGGAAATGTGTTTAAAAATCATATCACCGTTATTGAAAAAAATTATATCGCGATATATATTGATATTGAATTATTGTCCAGCCCTACCTTAAACTGACCCACAGCACCACACCACACCTGGCCCTAACTCTACCCTTAAACTGACCCACCCCACCACACCGGACCCTAACTCTACCCTTAAACTGACCCACACCACCACACCTGACCCTAACTCTACCCTTAAACTGACCCACACCACCACACCTGACCCTAACTCTACCCTTAAACTGACCCACACCACCACACCTGACCCTAACTCTACCCTTAAACTGACCCACAGCACCACACCACACCTGACCCTAACTCTACCCTTAAACTGACCCACAGCACCACACCTGACCCTAACTCTACCCTTAAACTGACCCACAGCACCACACCTGACCCTAACTCTACCCTTAAACTGACCCACCCCACCACACCTGACCCTAACTCTACCCTTAAACTGACCCACCCCACCACACCTGACCCTAACTCTACCCTTAAACTGACCCACAGCACCACACCTGACCCTAACTCTACCCTTAAACTGACCCACCCCACCACACCTGTCCCTAACTCAACCCTTAAACTGACCCACCCCACCACACCTGACCCTAACTCTACCCTTAAACTGACCCACAACACCACACCTGACCCTAACTCTACCCTTAAACTGACCCACAGCACCACACCTGACCCTAACTCTACCCTTAAACTGACCCACAGCACCACACCACACCTGACCCTAACTCTACCCTTAAACTGACCCACCCCACCACACCTGTCCCTAACTCTACCCTTAAACTGACCCACAGCACCACACCTGACCCTAACTCTACCCTTAAACTGACCCACAGCACCACACCTGACCCTAACTCTACCCTTAAACTGACCCACCCCACCACACCTGACCCTAACTCTACCCTTAAACTGACCCACAACACCACACCTGACCCTAACTCTACCCTTAAACTGACCCACAGCACCACACCACACCTGACCCTAACTCTACCCTTAAACTGACCCACCCCACCACACCTGTCCCTAACTCAACCCTTAAACTGACCCACCCCACCACACCTGACCCTAACTCTACCCTTAAACTGACCCACAACACCACACCTGACCCTAACTCTACCCTTAAACTGACCCACAGCACCACACCTGACCCTAACTCTACCCTTAAACTGACCCACAGCACCACACCACACCTGACCCTAACTCTACCCTTAAACTGACCCACCCCACCACACCTGTCCCTAACTCTACCCTTAAACTGACCCACAGCACCACACCTGACCCTAACTCTACCCTTAAACTGACCCACAGCACCACACCTGACCCTAACTCTACCCTTAAACTGACCCACAGCACCACACCTGTCCTTAACTCTACCCTTAAACTGACCCACAGCACCACACCTGACCCTAACTCTACCCTTAAACTAACCCACAGCACCACACCCCACCTGACCCTAACTCTACCCTTAAACTGACCCATCCCACCACACCTGTCCCTAACTCTACCCTTAAACTGACCCACCCCACCACACCTGTCCCTAACTCTACCCTTAAACTGACCCACACCGCCACACCTGTCCCTAACTCTACCCTTAAACTGACCCACCCCACCACACCTGACCCTAACTCAACCCTTAAACTGACCCACCCCACCACACCTGACCCTAACTCTACCCTTAAACTGACCCACAGCACCACACCTGACCCTAACTCTACCCTTAAACTGACCCACCCCACCACACCTGACCCTAACTCTACCCTTAAACTGACCCACCCCACCACACCTGACCCTAACTCTACCCTTAAACTGACCCACAGCACCACACCTGACCCTAACTCTCCCCCTTAAACTGACCCACCCCACCACACCTGACCCTAACTCTCCCCCTTAAACTGACCCACCCCACCACACCTGTCCCTAACTCTACCCTTAAACTGACCCACAGCACCACACCTGACCCTAACTCTACCCTTAAACTGACCCACCCCACCACACCTGTCCCTAACTCTACCCTTAAACTGACCCACAGCACCACACCTGACCCTAACTCTACCCTTAAACTGACCCACAGCACCACACCTGACCCTAACTCTACCTGTATCCAGCTCAATATCAGCAAAAGTGTTTTGCAATACAATTTGAATACAGTAAGTACATTGTACTTATTTTTTGATGTAAGTACATAGTACTTAAGGCCACCTAATATAAAGTGGGGCCATTTATTTCCCCCCCCCCCAAAATTCTGCCAATGGTAACTGCAAATCCACTTATCACAGTCAGTGGTTTCTGTGGATTGCAACGATTAATTTGTTTTTCTTTTGGCACTCTGTAAAAAATAGCTCAGATTTCATGTCAAATCCATTGGTACAGTCAATCGCATTGAATGTGTTCTGTGCATTTTTCGATAAACACCAACACGTCTTTTGGGTGTAATCAGTGACTCCGCCTACTGTGACATCATATGAATATCTTAATACAGCATATAAAGGATGTGCCTGAGGAGATTGTGATCATGTGTGTGTGTGTATGAACTTTTCAATACTGTAAAACCCTTTAGTTTTGCGTGGTACATCCCTGCATAAAAACCATTATGTGAGCATTTACTGACACACACACACATGGCTCATATTACATATATAAAACACAGATGTCCATGTGTATATAGCTGTGTTTGTTCTCGGCTTGTGTTTTTCTACAACACAAGCCCTTTAATCAAGCTTGTACGTCTATGAAGAACTTCGCTGACAAGAGCAATAGATCCCCCTGTCAGCGTACATTAAACACACCGTGTGTTTGCGTGCATGTTCATTAATTATACTCCGCCTTTCTATGGCATTTTGCATTTTGACAGTTATGCCAATAAAGCACTATTGAACTGAAACTAAATTGTGTCAGTGTGTGAGAGAGAATGAGACTCTGTCTCCCCATGTTTGTGTTTGTCAATAATAATATCAGTCTCATGAATGGATATTTTGAGTTTAATAAAGTCAATAGACTGATTTTCTCTCTCTCTCTCTCACACACACACACACACACACACACACACACACACACACACACACACACACACACACACACACACCTTTACTCTGCCGTCTGAAGCACTCCTGTCCGTCTCAACCCGTTGTCTTCAGCCAGACAGTCCGCCACGCTGTCGCCAGGGTTACCGCTCCATTGTGTATCCCGTTGCCAGGTAGCCAGTCGCTGTGGCAATGATGGAGAATCCAAACAGTGGGGTTCTGATATAAATCTTCCCTCCTGTTTTCATTTCTTGTTTTTTCTTCCATCCCCTCTTTCTCTCGGTGTCTCCCATCTGCTGCGAAAAGGGGCATAGCGACCTGTGAGAAACTGGACACAGCAAACAATAAGAGCGACGGACAGATGTCGTGTTTGTTTTCTTTTCCCCATTGCCTCCATCTTCCCCAGCCTTTAATGATTGTCTCGATTTAGTCATTAATTTCAGTGTCTCAGCTAGGTCACTCGGCTCTTTCTGTTATTATTAGCAGTGTTGGAGAGAAAAAAAGGCCCTAGAGTTTTAGAAGAGATAATGTTTGTCATAGTAGCTCATATTAAACAGCATCTTAAATTGTGCAGCTTGTTGAGGAGGTGATAAGGCTCTTTCAGGAGGTGAAAAGGCTCTTACTTTTGCATGGTGATAAGGCTGGGTATTATTGACATTTTGATTTTGATTCAATTCAATTCGATATTGATTATTTTGGATATACAGTACTGTGCAAAAGTCTTTGTTGGCACGTTAGTACTCAGCGAGCTATTCTGTCTAATAGCCGCCCAAACACAGCCCTGACGTTTAGGCTAAAACGAGTCAAAATTTAGGCTGTCAGTAAAAATGTAATAGATGTCTAACCATAGCCCAATAATAGACTAGTCATCTAGAACTTGAAGATGTTAAAGAAATGAAACCAAAAACTCTTGTAATCACTGTTGGCTTTGCTTACATGATGGAGTATCATACATCTCACCAGATATTTAGGCACAAAGGACCAAATGCAAGGTTATTTTGGTTTGAATAGTTAACAGAGATGGTGAAATGACAACTACTGCTTGCTGAGTATTTTCACTTAAAAAAATGGGTTTAAGCCAGTTAATTATGTCAACGTCAATGTCAGCTTAATTTATATAGCACCATTAAGACCAATAAAGGTTGACCAATGTGCTGCACAATAAAAACTTACAAACTAGACAATCCAATTAAATTACTAAAATACAGAGCAATACAGCATCCTCACTGATTATATGCCAAAAAAAAAAAAATCGATAACCAATATTTAAAAATAGATAGTGAAGATGAAGATCTAATACAAAAGGGCAGAGCATTCCACAATCTGAGGGACGCTACTGTAGCGGCACGGTTGCCCCTGTGTTTCAGCTTCGAATTTGGGATGTAAATCAATCTTTGGTTAGACGACCAGAGAGACAGAACTGGACAATGTTCAGTCAATAAACCCAAAAGTTAAGGAGGAGCCAAACCGTTTAACGATTTGAACAATGATAGAAGAATTTTGAAATTTACTCGATACCATGCAGGCAAACCAGAGCCAGTTTATAAAGAACTCTTACATCAGAAATAAAAACTAAATATCTAATCATGTTTGCTTTTGGTTTACCTGAATCATTGAAAGTTAGTAGCAAAACATTGGCCAATAAAGGTAGATTAAATGCATAAAAATACTTGTTAAATTTAATATTTAATTATTGGAGGTTTGTGTAGTATTCTGATTTTACATTTGACTGATTTTATTCATTTTGAGGAGTACTTAATCTTTATTGTGCAAGCTAGATGAAAAAAAGCTCACAAATAGTCTAGAACTACAATAACCTGTTCACACATCTTTGCACTTACTCTCGATTTTTCTCAACATGGGGAGAAGATAGCTGTCAGTCAAATAAATGTGAAAAAGTAACTCAGATATTTTGTTGTAAATTTAAAAAATAATGCGTTACTTTACTAGTTACATGAAAAAGTAATCTGATTACGCAACTCAAGTTACATGTAATGCATTACCCCCTACACTGATAATGTTATATCTTAAAAATTTTAAATGTTAGATGCGAATAATCGTAATTACAGAATTTTTTTCCTGAAGTAGTTATTGTTTAATCCATTGACAGCACAAACACATACTGTAGATATATAGAAACATATATACACATACATATGTATGTATGTATGTATGTATGTACTGTATGTATGTACTGTATGTACTGTATGTATGTATGTATGTACTGTATGTATGTATGTATGTATGTATGTACTGTATGTACTGTATGTATGTATGTATGTATGTATGTATGTATGTACTGTATGTACTGTATGTATGTATGTATGTATGTATGTATGTACTGTATGTATGTATGTATGTATGTATGTATGTACTGTATACTATGTATGTATGTATGTATGTATGTATGTATGTATGTATGTATGTATGTATGTACTGTATGTATGTACTGTATGTACTGTATGTATGTATGTATGTACTGTATGTATGTACTGTATGTATGTATGTACTGTATGTATGTATGTATGTACTGTATGTATGTATGTATGTACTGTATGTATGTATGTATGTATGTATGTACTGTATGTATGTATGTACTGTATGTATGTATGTATGTACTGTATGTATGTATGTATGTACTGTATGTATGTACTGTATGTATGTATGTATGTATGTATGTACTGTATGTATGTATGTACTGTATGTATGTATGTATGTACTGTATGTACTGTATGTATGTATGTATGTACTGTATGTATGTACTGTATGTATGTATGTATGTATGTACTGTATGTATGTATGTACTGTATGTATGTATGTACTGTATGTATGTATGTATGTATGTATGTACTGTATGTATGTATGTATGTACTGTATGTATGTATGTACTGTATGTATGTATGTACTGTATGTATGTATGTATGTATGTACTGTATGTATGTATGTACTGTATGTATGTATGTATGTACTGTATGTACTGTATGTATGTATGTATGTACTGTATGTATGTACTGTATGTATGTACTGTATGTATGTATGTACTGTATGTATGTACTGTATGTATGTATGTACTGTATGTATGTACTGTATGTACTGTATGTATGTATGTATGTACTGTATTTATGTACTGTATGTATGTATGTATGTATGTATGTATGTATGTGTATGTACTGTATGTACTGTATGTATGTACTGTATGTATGTATGTATGTACTGTATGTACTGTATATATATATATATAGTAAGTAAACCTAATATATATATAAAAACAACCTTGCTACTGTACTGTACTAGACTAACTGGGACTTGTCACAGCATTTTATATTGTACTTTTGTTGATTCAACTGCTTCTATTGCACTCCTAATTTTTGGACAAAAGCGTTTGCTTAATCATTAAATGTAAATGTTAACTAAAACACCCTAGCGACCACAAAGAAAACTAAAGACAGCTTCAAACACCTTAGCAACCACACAGCAACTCCCTGGCAGTGGCAAACACCCATGACACTCTTGCATTATGACAGTGAGTTTTACAGGGACAATCACCACTCACATTTTCTTCTGACCTCTCATTTAATTTGTTCTCAATGTCCTGGCAACAAACCCTGAGCAACTGCAGACATGATCACTCTCGCTCTCTCCATCCATCTATCAGTCAGTCTCTGGTGTTGTGTATTACGTGCGCATCAGTGATGTCCTGTCTATGTGGTGATAATCATGATACAAACTGGCCTTCATAGTCACAGGAGAACAGAATGGAGTATGCATCTGATGTCTGAATCTGAAATCAGCGTGTGATAGAGTGTGTGTGTGCGTGTGTGTGGCGCAGACGTGGAGAAAATGCTTCGCTGATTTGTATGGTAATACCGCCTGTTCGCGCAGCGGGTTCTGCCTCCTGAAACCATCAGAAAGAGAGAGAGAAAAAGAGTGTGTGGAGACAAGAGTGAGCCGCGGGTCAGTAATGTCCACAACGACGTATGTGTGAATGGATGTCTGCTCACCTATATACTGTACGTGTGAGGTGAAGTATAGACTACCATAAATCCAATCTTAGCTTCATTATAAGTGTGCTGCATGTGTGAGACAGGGTGCTATATGCTGAAATACAAGGGATCCCTATGGATCCCATATCTCCTACTCTTTCTTTCCCTGGAGTGGGCTATTTACAAAGTTTGAGTCCCAAGGGAATATCGACCATCTTCTAGCAACCAAATAAACACCTTATGGTTCCTGTCGTCCTGTCTGTCCGTCTGTCTTCGGCTCTCCACCTGCGAGATGTGAGCCTCCCACCTCTTTTTCATCTGCAGCGTTTGCTCTCCCTGTCTGTTTCCTCACACTCATCTTCTCTCTCTCTCGAGGGCTGAGATTGAATCAGCGCCTTGACCCTCAGCACAGCACCTGCGCCTCTTCAAATGACTAACCTGAAGAGGAGGAGGGAAAGAATTATGGGTAGAAAGCGTACTATGGCGCCTTACGTGCACAATAGTTTCATTTCCTGCTACATTGTGACTTGTCCATTCAGGCCTTTTTAGTTCCTGAAACTGAAACATTCAAGTGTTGCGACTCATTACGTTGAGTGAATCAGCGAGGGATCGGACGGGTCTCTGGTCAAAGGAAAGAATAAGCACAAATGAGATCTCGTCAGTGTCTCGATTGTTTCTCCTAGACGGCTTTTGAATTGAGAGCAGATGGGAGAGTGCTCCGCTTCTAGGAATTTTCTCCTATGAAAAAAACCCTATAGCAATGTCACTTCTCTAAAGATGAGATCTCAACAATAGTCATCTGTAAAACGAAATATTTCTCCTAAAAAAAAATGTCTACATAAAACTCCTAGCCTAGAAATCTAGACACACCCTAGCGGCAGCAAATCTAATTTGCCGCGAGTGTCGTCTAGCAACTTTAAATACACTTCTGAGCTGTAAACGACAAACTCTGGTCGGGCCAATCACATCGTGCATAGAGTCATGGGCGGGGCTTAACATAATGACGGCCGAGTTGCATTTGTGTGCTTCTTGTAAACACAGAAGCTGGCAGACGGCGGTCTTTCGAATCAGCTTTGACCGCGACTCTGGAAGATTTGGAGTTAAGCTTTTCTCTGAGAAAAGAACAAAGAACGGCACTGAAGTCATTCTTAAGAAGGGAAGATGTGTTCAGAGTTTTGCCGACCGGATACGGCGAAAGTTTAATCTTTCAACAAGCTCTGCTTCACCTTTGTTACTCTGGTTGGTTGTAGCGCTATCCAATTGTGTGCGCGCCGTGCAGAGGGAGTTTGAAAGACTATCGTTTATCCGCCCCTCGGATTGAGCTGTCAATGGTGAGTTTCCAGACCAAACATCTTGATGTGGGTCTGGCTTGTCAGGCTATAAAACTCCTGAGATAAGGAAAAAAAAACGTTTCAAGAAAAAAAAAAAAAGGATATATAATTTGTAGATAAACACTATATTAGGGCTGCATGAAATTATGTTTTAGCATCGATATCGCGATGTGCGCATCCACGATAGACACGTATAAGGATGTGCGATGTCAAGTACAAGGATCGGATGTCACGTATAGGGATCATAGTTGATCCGTAGGGGCCAGCTGCACCTCGGTTCAGAACGCATGTGATTCGCAAATTAATTGCAAAGTTTAATCACCATAGAGTGAAAGTTCATCAGTCAAACCAGGCATCAACTGCACACACAGAGACACGTAGACAGCACGTGAATGCTGAATTCAGGTTTGTTTAAGTCATAATACCCGTCTCAGCGAGTATCCTCATGAACACAGTCGAGAAAGAAAATGGATGCGTGTCATTTATATTAAAGCGATAGTTCACCCCAAAATAAAAATGTAATGTTCCCCCAGGGCATCCAAGATATAGGTGACTTTATTTCTTCAGTAGAACACAAATGAAGATTTTTAGCTCTAACCGTTGCAGTCTGTCAGTCGTATAATGCATGTCAAAGGTAACAAAATCTATGAGAGTAAAAAACATGCACAGAAAAATCCAGATTAAACACTGTGGCTCGTAACAACACATTGATGTCTTAAGACACGAAACGATCAGTTTGTGTGAGAAACCATCACAGACATCAATGTGTTGTTACGAGCCGCAGGGTTTAATAAGGATCTTACTGTGCATGTTTTTTTACTCTTATAGATTTTGTTACCATTCACATACAAGACTGACATACTTTCCGTGCATTCGTCTTAAAGGGACAGCAGCCTAATTTACCAGCAGTTGTTTGTGTCACGTTACCACTGTGCAGGCTGGTGGTGGTGGTGTAATGGTGTGGGGGATGTTTTATTGGCACACTTTAGGCCCCTTAGTGCCAATTGGGCATCGTTTAAATGCTACGGTCTACCTGAGCATTGTTTCTGACCATGTCCATCCCTTTATGACCACCATGTACCCATCCTCTGATGGCTACTTTCAGCAGGATAATGCACCATGTCACAAAGCTAGAAACATTTCAAATTGGTTTCTTGAACATGACAGTGAGTTCACTTTACTAAAATGGCTCCACAGTCACCAGATCTCAACACAATAGAGCATCTTTGGGATGTGGTGGAACGGGAGCTTCGTGCCCTGGATGTGCATCCCACAAATCTCCATCAACTGCAAGATGCTCTCCTATCAATATGGGCCAACATTTCTAAAGAATGCTTTCAGCACCTTGTTGAACCAATGCCATGTAGAACTACGGCAGTTCTGAAGGTGAAAGGGGGTCAAACACAGTATTAGTATGGTGTTCCTAATAATCCTTTAGGTGAGTGTATATACAGCTCTGAAAAAAATTAAGAGACCACTTTGAGAATTAAATGTTAAGCGGTCTCAATTATATATATATATATATATATATATATATATATATATATATATATATATATATATATATATATATATATATATATATATATATATATATATATTTGTCTATATTGAATGTATGCATGTATTTATTTATATATACATACATTGAATACACACACATTATATCTGCATTTGCATTTTTAGCTACTAGTTTTTTTTGTTTTTACAATAACAGATTTTTTGCAACAATGGTGACAGCAGTGAAAAATATTTATATTTTTGATATACGTATATGAAAGAGCATCTAACATGTGTTTGCTCAACCTCAGTCTTGTGGTCTTACGGGAGATACCTTGACAGTCAACAGAGCAGTGTTGGCAGAGTAGGACACATTATGTTAGAAAGGCCTCATAAAACTGGAACGCTTGTAAAAGTCACAAGCACACAATAAGTATCCGTCTTAAACACTCCAGCGGTTTTGAACCAGGCCTTTCTTCTTTTATTAACCATCATCTCTCTGCATCTCTCATTCACCGCCTGCTTCCTCATTTCCCGTTTTCCTCCTTCCTCTCCTCATCTCCATCTCTCCCTCCGTCTGTAGTGACCCTGTTTCCCTCGCTCTCCAACAGAAGGTGGTGGGGAATCTCCGGAGACAAATCCAGAAACAATGAATGGAAATGGGACAGTGGCTGAATACATTTGCCACCACTGAAAGAGGGAGAATGAGATGAAAAGATACATAGATGGATTGTGTTCATCTTCAGGAGTGCATCTTTTGCCTGTATGACACGTGTGTGTGTGTGTGTGTGTGTGTGTGTGTGTGTGTGTGTGTGTGTAGCCTCATGTTCACCCAACAGGCTTTGCCATTGATGCAACATAATTATGACAAGCTCTCCGCTGTACATCAGTGTGTGTTTCGCACTGTACGTGCATCGCCACACACACTGATTTATCTGGTGTCCCCCGGCAGGCATCACCGCATTCATCAGTGCAGGATTAGAGAGGCATCAGGCTGAGAGACGGATCGATACTGAAATATATAAATAATCGCTAACAACTGACCCAGGATCAGCTGCCGAGGCAACAAGTGGTGACTGCAGCGCTGCTCTCTGACAGCAGAGGGAGAACAAGAACTGCCCGCCGCAAAAACACCCCAAAAGAAACCATTACTACACATCAAACACATGCTCGCGGCACAAAGCTTTCACACTGCTATTGCTGCATTCAAACTAATTCTTTCATGGGTGGGCACACGACAGCTGGCAGAGGGATTGGTTGTGCGTGTAAGAAAAACGGAGATGAAATACAGTAGATGTGTGTGAAAGAGTGAAAGTGTCCGCAGCTGCTTTTCATTGTGGAGAACGAGAAAGTTGAGTGGCGTTTTTATGAAGCAAAAGCACGGAGAGTAGGATGCGCACAATCCACAGACTCTACACACACACACACACACACACACACACAGATCGCACTGGCTGCAGGGCAAATGCACAAAAATACAAACGCATCCACACACTGTAGTGTTCGTTCCTGAAACAGAAAGCTCTGAGATTCAAACCTAATGGAAACCATATTGCCGGAGAAAACGAGTGTTTTCCGTGTGCATTAGTATGTGATTGATGGCTTTTGCATTCTGGTGAACATGTACTTCCATATTCTGTTAATTAAACAGACTCATTTAGTGGGTCTGTATGAATTAATGTCTACACACACACACTCACAGAGTCGTGTGGAATAATATTAGCACTCTAGTGGCGTGACGCTCACAGCTGTAATTAGTTGAGTACACTCAGCTAACTGAACAAACTCACTCGCTCTCTCCATCCACAGTGTGGTGAAACTAGAAAACGCTGTTTCCAGGTACATATCTGCATAATTAAACCTGTTTCAAATGCATTCAATTTAAGGTCTGGAATTAGATTTGACAGGACTTAATTATTTCTGCCTTAACCACAAAAAGTGACATTTAAAAATTGCGCTTTTTAAAGCTTGATGAAGCTATTTTGGAAGAGACATTTGCAGCAGATAGTATTTTACCCAGCAGTAAAACAGCCACACAGAGGGTTTCCATGATGCTGAGGACTTTACATCTACTTTTAGCATTTTTATACTGATCGAAAGACATTTCCTATCACTTAAATCTACATATAACTAAACAAAAAGCCCTACATTTCATTCAGCCACTATTTATTATCATTGTAACTTGCACAAATGTAGGCCTTTTTAATATCCTTGTGAATTTTGGTCCCCACAATGGGAGTAAAAACCTGACCCACTCTCTCACATACACACACACAAACACACAATGGGTTTCCATGCTTTATGGGGACTTACCTGAGACATAGTCCTAACCCTAAACCTACCCATCACAGAAAACCTTCAGCATTTTTACATTTTCAAAAAATATCTCGTATTTGGTGATCTCAATTTTATATTACATAACATGTGGCATACAAACTGTATTTTCTATCCCCTGCTCCTACCCCTAAACCTACCCATCACAGGAAACATTCTACATTTTTACTTTCTAAAAAAAACTCATCCTGTATGTTTTATAAACATTTTGAAAAGTGGAGACATATACCTATATCATTATACACATTTGGGTCCTCATATGTCACAAAAACATGCACACAAAGTTAGCTATCTAAATTAAATATACCACACTAACATCCTAATCCAAATGATACAAATGTGAATAGTATTTTGAAGAGTGGACGACATCCTCAGATGTCCATCCTCAAGAGGACATCCTCTAAAAAAGCAGGCTTTATATATTCTAAGACATTTTTTAGCATATACGTCCCCAACTACAAACACTTAAGACTCACTCACACATCCACAAAGAGCCAAATCATAAATAAAGCAAGTAAAAACAACACAGTGTATCACTATTGTACTAAAACGTCCTCATACTTCCCTTAAATAACGTGTTACACACCCACAGACACATGGTCTGTTAATGCAACACTGCTTTATGTGTTGGATAATGACAGAGCACTTCAAGAACAAAGAAAATAATATATTTTTCTCTTTCTACTACAGCAAACAATTGTGTGTGTGTGTGTGTGTGTGTGCGCGAGCATTCTGCACGCTTCAGTTGAACGGATAACTGCAAAATCACTATTTTGGTCTTCTACACGTTGTCCTGTACTATATATTGACGTATATTGCATACGATATAGGAGGATTTTATGAAAAAAAACAAAAATGCATCATGTGCTTGGCATCATGTCGTGCCAAACCGTTCTGCAGAACACAAAAGATATGTTGAAGCACACCGAGGCACAAATAACATTAGACCCCATTGACTTAAATACAGTTTAGACAAAGGGGACACAAAAGAAACAAAAATCATACAGGTTTGGAACGACATGACAGCATGTAAATGAACTATGATCTGGATTTTGCATTTTGTCTTCAACTGGCCATTTCTGTAGTGCACTTGTATTTGTCCTCACCAAGTGAGCGATTTGGGACAGGGCCCAAACGGAATTGCAAAACATGCATATTTTTCCTCCAAAGAAAAGTTTCCCAAACACCCCTGATTCAGTGTTTAAATCAAACTAAAGCATGTTTATATATAGTTGTCTCTGTACATTAAGCTGTGCTAGGAGAGTGTATTTTAACCTCTCCTTTAAGCACTAACCTCAGAAAATAATTGCTTAGACAATTATTGTATTGCAAACAGACATTTTTATTGTAACGCATGAGTGCGTTTAACTGCAATAGAATTCAAATGTCCATTATAATACTGTACGAATAACACACACACGCGCACACACACACACGCGCGCACACACACACACACACACACACACACACACACCTCAATGCTTTTTCCTGCCCATGTGATTTTCACATCATATATTGTATCCATATGGACATAACACTCAATAAAACCGCACAGCAGAACAGAGTTTACCTAGAGAAAAAGAGAAGACATTATACCTGCTCAAATGCACAAAAATAGCATTACATCTTTCTTGCTCCATCTTAGAACAAACCATAGCTTAGAGAAGAAGAAGAAAAAAAAATCTACCTCCCCGTGCACACACCCGCAGGACAGAGAGAGAGAGATGGGTGTGTGTGTTGTAGACTCATACTAGCGCAATATTGTTCCAAATGTCAGGGATGAGACACCAACCCCACAGAGACTGCGGGAGCTGTCAGCACACACGCGCCTCTCCTCTCTCTTCCTGTCTCACTCTATCACTCCATCTTTCTTTCCCTCCTTTCCTGGATTTTCAACCCATAATGCACACAATCTCTCTATCTATCTCTCTCTCTCTCGCTCTCTCAGTCAGTCAAACTCCTCTTCCCTTCATTTTATAGAGGTGAGTATTTTTAAAGGCCACAGATTGTGGTGGTATAGGGCCGATAAGGTCTTATGGGAGATTAGAGCTCATGTCAGTTATTGCTTTTTCCTCCTGCCATAATGAGGCCCGACAAGCTTCAAGAGAATTACGTATAGAATTCACACACTCGCACACACACACACACACACACACACACACACACACACACACACACACACACACACACACACACACACACACACACACACACACACACACACACACACACACACACACAAACACACACACAGGGTTTTCATGTTTTATGGGGACTTTCCATAGACATAATGATTTTTATATTGCACAAAATGTATATTATTTCACTTAACCCTAAACTATCCATCACAGAAAACTTTCTGCATTTTTACATTTTCAAAAAACATCAAGAAAAATGTCCCAAAAAGGACCTAGGATATAGCCATATATACCTATATATTATATATATATATATATATATATATATATATATATATATATATATATATATATATATATATATATATATATATATATATAATGCCAAAATTCCACACCGCATATAAATATATAAAAAAAAAAAATTTGAACATCATATTGAATCAATAAAGATATATTGAGATTTAAAACTTGGTCTATACTTAAAACCCTGCCCATGCTGAAATCTCACTGGAACAAACATGGACAGAGAGAGACACTGGATATACAAGAAACACCAAAGTATTCAGTCTAAAGAAGTAACACTAAAATCATGAAAACACAAGCATTGTGCAAACCCATCTACGGTACACACTCTTCTGATCGACTTCGGACTGACTACATCTCATCACGGAATTGCCACGTTTGGGGTAGATACAAATCATTGTTTCTTAATATTTTTTGGTGTTGCGTTTAGACAGGACACAATGCTATGAAATGAATTACCAAGCCCCTAAAAAGTTGTTTTTTAGGGGTCATGACTGATCGCCAACAAGTGAGCCAAGACCACCAATGGTGTCCCATTAAAAGAATGCATAACAAGAGTGCCAATAAAAGAAAACCAAGACTGACATGAAGCTAACGACGACCTCAAAGTCACATAAACACACACACACACACACACACACACACACACACACACACACACACACACACACACACACACACACACACACACACACACACACACACACACACACAGACACAGACACACACACAACGGTGAGCTTTAAATAATGTGACTGCAGTGACACCGGTGAGAATTTATGCCCGTCTTCCGCTTTGCAGCGCACACAAACACACACATGCGACGGCAGATAAACGCACATGTGCGTAGCATGTGTTACGGTGGTTCAAATTAAGCCGGTTGTAAATCTCGTTTTTGTTAATTAGACAGAAATGAAGGTTTAAGATAAATGTTGCCATGTGCTCTACATCACAGTGTGTGAAATGTGGTGCTCCGGCTTCCTGTTTTAAAAGAGCCGCATATGAGGGCGAGTGTGCGTCTAACAAGGAGGTGTGACATCAAGGGTACGACCGCAAAGGCTGGTAAACGGCGCCATCCGGACAGAAAGAGCCACAGAATGCCACTGACTTCGGGGACAGGATCGAGCTGCGGCATGTCTCGCTCCTTACGGGAATGGAACAACAGATTTATTTTTTAAAGGGATATAAAATGAAGTGGGAAACTCCCAGCTAGGGTTTTAATCTTAAGACACACACACATACACACACACACACACACACACACACACACTCACATATGCTTTAGCTGTGGGAACAGAGTCAAAGGACCTGTTGTTGATTCATAGACTGGGGCGAGAGTGGTTTTTGCTTGGACTAGGGCTGGTGTGCCGCCTGGATATTAACTTTAGGCTCAATCCTATAGAGGCTTAACCCCTAAACCCCAACTAACCAAACCCCCCTTTAACCTCAACAAACCTCCCCCCATGACCTTATGCCATCAGTTTCTCTTACAGTGACCTCTGACCTCCCTCTCCACACACACACACACACACACACACACACACACACACACACACACATCCTCACCCGTCTGTTTCTCTTTTCTCCACTACAAGAGCACAAATTAGGATCCCATCTGAAAAAACAGTCCGCTCAGATAAGCGCATCGGCTTTGAATGATGCCGTTACGTTGATTCAGCGTCGATACAACGCTGAAGATAGCCAGGTGCCTGCAGCGTTAGTGGAGATAAGGTAACAATTGCACACCGGACAAACGTTTGCTTAATGTAAGGCATCAAGCTGGAATCTTGCTGGCCTAAACGTTTTTAACCAGATAAAAAGAAGCTAAGCTGGAAAAGTGGGGTGCTTTTAAAAGCGGCGAATGGCACAATGATAAAGAGAGCGCGAGTTTGTGTGTGCGTGCGCAGAAAGCCAAGGAAAAAAAATGAAAAAGCGACTTAATGACGGCAATCACTGTAAAGAAGGTGCGAATTGGCACTGGCAGCAAGATCAAATCAAAACGCCACAGGAGAGAAGGAACAAGAGAGAGAAAGAGAGCTATGTACTGTCTTTACAAAAAGGACAGAAGGGCAGAGAACAAAGACGAAAGAAAGGACAGGAAACCACTGCGAATGAATCATGAGAAACAAAATCAGATGAAAAGCAAGACCTTTACAAGAAGAGTTCACCCAAAAATGAAAATTGGCTAATGATTTACTACATTTGGAAGGACAATGTTTGGAAGAGAGTGAATCGTGCGTCTAATTTAAACCAATGCAGATTATTCACTTTAAACTGAAAATGAATGGTGGAACAGAAGAGAGTGAACTGTAACTATACAGTAACACTATAAAATAAAGGCATTTTAAAACAAATAAATAAATACTAATATACACAACCTATACATAAATACAGGTCCTTCTAAAAAAATAACCATATTGTGATAAAGTTCATTATTTTCCATAATGTAATGATAAAAATTCAACTTTCATATATTTTAGATTCATTGCACACCAACTGAAATATATCAGGTCCTTTATTGTTTTAATACTGATGATTGTGGCATACAGCTCATGAAAACCCAAAATCTCAATCTCAAAAAATTAGCATATTTCATCCGACCAATAAAAGAAAATTGTTTTTAACACAAAAAAAGTCAACCTTCAAATAATTATGTTCAGTTATGCACTCAATACTTGGTGGGGAGTCCTTTTGCAGAAATGACTGCTTCAGTGCGGCGTGGCATGGAGACGATCAGCCGGTGGCACTGCTGAGGTGTTATGGAGGCCCAGAATGCTTCGATAGCGGCCTTAAGCTCATCCAGAGTGTTGGGTCTTGCGTCTCTCAACTTTCTCTTCACAATATCCCACAGATTCTCTATGGGGTTCAGGTCAGGAGAGTTGGCAGGCCAATTGAGCACAGTAAAACCATGGTCAGTAAACCCTGAGGAGGTGCCAGGTCGTGCTGAAAAACCAAATCTTCATCTCCATAAAGCTTTTCAGCAGATGGAAGCATGAAGTGCTCCAAAATCTCCTGATAGCTGCATTGACCCTGCCCTTGATAAAACACAGTGGACCAACACCAGCAGCTGACATGGCACCCCAGACCATCACTGACTGTGGGTACTTGACACTGGACTTCAGGCGTTTTGGCATTTCCTTCTCCCCAGTCTTCCTCCAGACTCTGGTACCTTGATTTCCGAATGACATGCAAAATTTGCTTTCATCCGAAAAAAGTACTTTGGACCCCTGAGCAACAGTCCAGTGCTGCTTCTCTGTAGCCCAAAAGTGTCTTGACCTGGGGAATGCGGCACCTGTAGCCCATTTCCTGCACACGCCTGTGCACGGCGGCTCTGGATGTTTCTACTCCAGACTCAGTCCACTGCTTCCGCAGGTCCCCCAAGGTCTGGAATCGGTCCTTCTCCACAATCTTCCTCAGGGTCCGGTCACCTCTTCTCGTTTTATGCCACACTTTTTCCTTCCCACAGACTTCCCACTGAGGTGCCTTGATACAGCACTCTGGGAACAGCCTATTCCTTCAGAAATTTCTTTCTGTGTCTTACCCTCTCACTTGAGGGTGTCAATGATGGCCTTCTGGACAGCAGTCAGGTCGGCAGTCTTACTCATGATTGCGGTTTTGAGTAATGAACCAGACTGGGAGTTTTTAAAAGCCTCAGGAATCTTTTGCAGGTGTTTAGAGTTAATTAGTTGATTCAGATGATTAGGTTAATAGCTCGTTTAGAGAACCTTTTCATGATATGCTAATTTTTTGAGCTGTATGCCAAAATCATCAGTATTAAAACAATAAAAGACCTGAAATATTTCAGTTGGTGTGCAATGAATCTAAAATATATGAAAGTTTAATTTTTATCATTACATTATGGGAAATAATGAACTTTATCACAATATGCTAATATGCAATTTGGCCAACTGAAAAACTTAGAAGTGATCAGTCACTAGAAAATTTTCAATTGGAGACTTTTTTTTTTTTTTTTTTTTTTACAGTGTAGTGTATATGAAAAGAAAATCAGTTCATTTCAGGAATATTTTCATCAAAAGGCAGTATGAAACGAAACCCTGTTGCACTTGTAAATGATCAGGAGAGTTATAAGTGGACACATTTACGTTTTTTTTAAATACATAAAAAAAGTAACAGCTGTGTCGTCTCAGATATGACATACCGTGACATATCCGACGCGTTGTATACGGATGTTAACATGCGATTTGATAAGTGGAACATTTTCAGTAAGGGGAGTCATACAGGTCTAGGACGAGGCCGAGTAAATGAAGACTGAGGATTTCTTTTTTAGTGAACCATTCCTTAAAATAAGTGAAAATGTAACAGGGGAAGAGAGAGACCTAGAGGAGAGTGAAAGAAAGAGAGCAAACGGGCAGAGAGGTTAAAGCCAAAGTCAATTGAACAACTAATGTGAATCGATCAGTTTCCTCTGCCATGCTCTTAGGGGAGGGAATGACATTTTACTGGCATATTTTATTATTGAGAGGAGAAAGAGCAGCTCCATCTGAACTACTGCACTCACACCACTGACAGCTGGGATTTTCTGAGGGAAAAAAAGCAGAAACGGGGTGTGTTTGTCTGTATGTGTGTGTGTGTGTGTGTGTGTGTGAAAGAGAGAGAGAAAGAGTATGTGTAGATATTAGAATTATTTATTACGACTGAGTGAAATCTGGTAGCCCTCAGAGCCAGCCTGGAGCGAAGACGAGAGGAATGATGGGGGGTGTCTGGGAAGACGGGGGGGTGAGAATAGAGCTCAATTAAAAATTAAAGCCCTTTAAAACGAGATCCACCCTGCTGCCAGGGGCATTGCTCCCAGAGGACGACAGAGAGAGAGAGAGAGAGAGAGAGAGAGAGAGAGAGAGAGAGAGAGAGAGAGAGAGAGAGAGAGAGAGAGAGAGAGAGAGAGAGAGAGAGAGAGAGAGAGAGAGAGAGAGAGAGAGAGAGAGAGAGAGAGAGAAAATTGTCACATCGAGGAAGAGGATCTTTAGTTCCTCTTCATATAGTTTTTTCCTCCAATGGTTAGTCAATAAGGCCTGTACACACAGTATGAAAACTCAAACCTGCAGAACAGTGTGTGTGTGTATTACCATTAAAGAGTGAATGTTTGAAGGAGGAGAAGAAAAGGGGAGCCAGATAGAAAGTAAAAGAGATGGTAAAGAAGAGACAAAGGCAGAAGAAAATGGAGGAGAGAAATATTTTTTAATGCACGCAAATTCAAGGATGAATGCTTCAAAGACAACACAGATAATAATCCCTCACACACACTCTCACAGGTGCTCGCACACACACACACACACACACACACACACACAGAAAAAAAATGAGAGAAGACGTACGTTCACAAACACACCACTCACTCTCTGTCGTGTGTGATCAAGTGAGAAATTAAATTTTTCTGATGAAAAACTTGTCATCCCTTCCCCTACTCCCCCCTTTTAATTTATTCACTTGTTTATCAAACGTTTGTTTCACTGGCACAGAAAAATGAAAGCCACGCAGCCGTGTGGACTATGTCATGGAGATACTCCGATTATCAGTGGCAGTCAGAGTTAAAGGCAGGGTAGGCGATTTGTTCCAGAAAAGAAAAGGTTTTATATAAAACCTTAAAAACGGCATGAAATCAAATTTTACAATTCATATTTGTATATGTAATATTGTAGTGTTTACTATAAATGATTTATCTGTGTACTTCATTAATTTAAAAAAATGTATTTACCCTTATAATCTTTAAATACATTAACCTCCCCTCCCCCCTCGAAACGACTTCTCTTCTCTCCCGGTCATGTGCTATGCCGTGAGGGCGGGGCTATCGCGCTCCGTCTTGTTTCTGTCGCCTCTCACGCCGGTCGCTGAGGCCATTCAAATCTGCCTCCATTTTGTTAGCAATGCCCAACTTCTAACGATCCAATCAGTTCCCGAAGGATGAAATTAAGCCCCACCCTACATTTTTTCTAATTTCAGAGGCCGTTTCACTCGGATATACGTGACAATAAGGAGAAAAAGACGATCTCAACTTCCGTTTCATGCCAACTTTAAAAGGTTCTATCAGCGCTACATATTTGGAACCCCTAAAATGTTCTATATAGAACCGTTTTAAAGTGCCAAAAAGGTTCTTTCTTGTCATTATAGAACCTTTTTAACATAAAAGGTTCTTTGGAGTTGAGAGAAAAAAAGGTTCTTATAATCAACTCCAAAGTCAACTCCAAAGAACCTTTTATGCTAAAAAGCTGCCATAATGAAAAGAAAGAACCCCTTTGGCCCTTAAAAAGGGTTCTATATAAAACATTTTAGGGGTTCCAAATATGTAGCGCCGATAGAACCTTTTCTTCTAAGAGTGTGGTTGAAAGTCTCTTCACATCCTGATAGCAATCACTAAGTTTAAAGGGGCTTAAATATATAAGAAATGTATTAAATCGTATTTTTATTGCCAATAAGTGAACAGCTTGTAAGGAAGGTAAAAAAACAAAACAAGACTTCACCTTCCTATGTTGTCTACACTATGAAAGTCTATAGACAGTAGACCAGGACAATTAAAAAGATGTGATGTTTACTCTCCCAAGAGCCTCTCTTCCGTTCGGTGACATCGAATGCTTATACAATGTTCAGGATAATGCAGAAAGAGCCATTTTGTACTGTAATGTCAATGCGTCATTCAAAGAGAAGAGATTCATTCAAACTATAGTCTCAGATATACTTTATAATCAAACTAGGGTTTGGCTAGGCTGAGCTGCAGTTCCCTTACTGGCCACCGGTGTCACTAATAACAACGGTTTCTCAATTCTAAACATAGCCACCTCAAATAAAGTGCCGTTTGTACTCAACCTTCAAATGACCTCATGATGTTCAAAAGTATTTGAACCGAATGTTCTATGATGTCAAAGAGTGCCATCTAGGTTTTAGAAGCAGAGCCTAACGCCGTTTCACACATACTCCGTCTGCAGTGCGTGTGCGGTGCGTATTTTTTCCCGTACCCATGTTAACGGATTACAGCTTTCACACTGCACGCGGATGCTGTCCGTCAGTCCGTTCCAGGTGCGTTGCGTCTGCAGCAGTGCACGGATCGTTTTCGTACCGAGTCTATTTTTTACTGCGCTGCTGCATTAAAGCGACAGAACATTGTTCGCATTAAAATAAACATGTACTGATGCGAAAATCTAGTAATTTCACCACAGATGCATATCATTTAAAATATACTCTTGTTTCAAAGTCAACACATGGCTTTTTTTCTCAAGTAAAGCAACAAAACGACACTTAACCTGGCATTTAGGTTAAAAAAAAAAATGCCATAATGGATAGCACTCGTACTTTCTTGGAGGTGGAAAGCAAAGTGCTTTATGACCTGCAGGATTTTTTTTAAAAAGGGTTTAAAAACGAAATAAAAGACGAGAGTCTGCTGTTTTTGAATAGCCTATTGCAAATTTAAAATGTTTATGATTTTAGGCTATAACCTATGTTTAAATATTTTGCCTCTTGTGTGAGCTAAATCTAAAGTATATAAAAATGAATTGAATAAATGTTGTTTATATGTAGTACGTTAACCTGACTTCTATGAAAGATTAAACAAAGAGAATTGCAATTCTGACGAGCCATTTTCAGTAACAACTTTTGGATTTTAAATCAAAAATCATTAAAGGGGGGGTGAAATGCTGTTTCATGCATACTGAGCTTTTTACACTGTTAAAGACTTGGATTCCCATCCTAAACATAGAAACACTCTCTCAGGTGCAGATCCAGTCGATCCAGGCGCCGCGCTCCACTTTATTCCTATGGGTGACGTCGAGCGACTTCAACGCTTCAGCACAGCATTCCGGGAAGGCAGCGCTGCATTTGAACCGATTTGAACGCAGAAATGACGGGAAGCTTCACAACATCGCTTCAGTCGCGTCGCAAAAGTGGATCTCCACTGTTCACTGCTGTCAGGACTTTACCAAATCATACCAAAGAAGTGTGTTTTTGACGGAGCAGTCCCAGCGATAAAGGTTCGGTCCTGCTTTGGAAGCAGCCGGTGGGTAAAACTGCTTCAAATGTCTCTGCTGTTGGCGATCGTCGCGTGAGTAAACATTAGTAAACGACACGATCGCGTGCTTCGTCATTTAAATGCGCTAACGGACTCCATTGTTGTTCTATGTATAACGTTACATTAGTCTGACGTGCTAAACCGTTTTGCTTGCTGCTGCTAAGGTTTAGTCGCATACAATAGTCCATAAACCGAATCATGTCCTCATAAACTGCTAGTAAACACACACAAACGTTGACAGGCCACTAAATACAGTCCATACCACAGAGACAGACGTCCTGATGTTGCTGCTTTTCCTGTTCAATTTATTTCAGCCTCTGAATGATTCTGGATCATATATCTGTATTAGCTGAGATAGCCATGGGTTTCTCCACGCTTGAGGACGTCACTGCTTTGTTCGCTCTTGTCATTCTTTAGCTCCGCCCACTCGATACGCCTCCAGGCGCTCGTTTTTTTCCGGAAAGACTCGGTACAGCCTATATTTCTTTTAAATATAATAAAACTAAAGACTTTTCGGAGATATGAAGGATGCAATACTACTCTATAGGTACTCAAGATTGACATGAGATTGACTGAAACTGAGTGTTTCACCCCCCCTTTTAATAAATGCTGTGTTTGTGGTGTGCAACAGCGGATCAGTTGTGGACTGCAAACGCAGCATATGTGAAAGCACTACAGGGCGTGGGGCTCCTACAACGCACACGCAACCCAACACGCACTGCAGACGGAGTATGTGTGAAACGGGCGTAAGTGTGTATTAAGTGGCTCAGTTACCCCTTTTCAGCGATCCTGCCTGGCAGCAGTACGTGCACAAAATGTAACCCGTTGTCTCGGCAGATTACAACCATCTCACTGCGTATCTTTCTTTGCCTCCTTCCCCGACACACACACACACACACATTTGTTTTTGTGACATATGGGGACATTTCATAGGCGTAATGTTTTTTATACTGAACAAACAGTATAAAACACTGCCCCTGCCCCTAAACCTACCAATCACAGGAAACATTCTGCATTTTTACTTTCTAAAACAAACTCATCCTGCTTGATTTATAAGCCTTTTGAAAAGTGAGGACTGCTGGCTTGACCCCACAATGTAGGTGATCTCAGGTTTTACTATCCTTATGGGGACATTTGGTCCCCAAAATGTAATATAAACAAGGACACACACACACACACACACACACACACAAATAACCATATGCAAGGATCCATGGAAAGCAGCAGTGAATCTTGTGCACTTGTGAGTGTGTTCTGCTCTCGTTCGTAAGGCATTGTTACCCTGGTAACAGCCGCCACACAATTTTACTTGCGCGAGTTCAGTGTCCTCAAACACAAGAGCACTTCACTTGGTATAGGGAACTGAGGTGTACTGACGTCAATCTTTTGATGTGATGTTTGTGTGTATTTGTCTATCTGTGAGGCATTTAAATATCGGTCATGTACATGTCACAGCCCACAGTACCCGTCGCTCTCACGCATCAGAGAGAAAGACAAAGAGTGTGTGAAGCCAGTTTTGTTGCTGGTTGACCTACACTGAGTATGAGATGAGTATGAGATGCAAGATGCTGTCAGATCAAACCATTCAAAAGAGACAGGATGTGTCCTCTATTAACTCTTCTGAGGTTTTGCGAAGTGTACGAGAGGGATCTGAAGAGCTGGCCCTAGAGTGGTCTCAGCTTCACACGGACCAGCCGTCTGTTCGCCGCCCATCTGATGGATTTGAGGAACTTGGGAAAAAAAAAAAAAATCACAGCTCCAATCAGACTGCCTAACTGCTACACACTCCAGATGTCAGGGTACTGTATACAGATGTTTATCAGTCCACCAGGAAACTACCGTGCATTGTGTATAAAAGGCATTATTAGGGATGGTTCCATCCAAAGCTGTGAATTTAACTTGGAATATCGCATAAAACAATTACGAATAAAGCAGCGTTTCCATTCAGTAAGACGAAGAGAACAAAAATTACGCTTTCTGATAAACTGGCACTAAATACAACTAAGAAAAGTAGGAGAAAACACTGTTTGTAATAATTTTAGTATATATATATATATATACACACACATACACACACACACACACACACACACACATACATACACGCACACACACACACACACACACACACACACACACACGTCTTTCATCTCAGAACATACAGACAAAATGCAAAACACATTGTCTTTCTTTCAGAGGCAGGTGCTGTATTTTGGGAAGGCAGTTGTGTAAGAGTTATAAGAGCAATTATTATTAGCAATCATACCGAACCACTATGACAACAGACTTTGCTCAGGCATTTCAGATGCTGTGTAAAAAGATCGGTCTGCTGGTTAGTCCAGTTATGCCTTCCCATGGTGCAGTCACATCATTATTTTTGATGCGCATGTTTTCTTATCATATATAAAAAAGTATTTTTAATGCACATTTTTAATGCAAAGTGTTTAATGCACATTTACAGAGAATTCATGTGCATCAGTTTTTGATGCGATATCCCAAAATGCATTTAAATAGAAATTTAAATGATGAAAACAAAGCTAGTGTTTTTAAAAGTACTGCTATTGACTCAGTTTGCCAGAATTAGTGGAATTGAATCTTTAAAGGATATTTACAGTAACCACACAATTTGATAACCACAACTGTAACTCCACAGTGTTTTCTGTTCAATCAGGCAGCTTTACAAATCACCAAGCTGGTGTGTTGTGACTGTTCTGCACAAAGTGCTGAGACAATTATAGTAATTCAAGTGTGATCTAAGATTTTTTTAAAGATTTCAAAAATAAATAAATTAAAAAAAAAAAAATCACACTATTATTAGCTATTATTCTCGCAGTGTAAATGTTTTCGAATGGATGTTGTTTTCTCAGCAATGCCATGGTTCCCCAAATAACCTTTCAATGAACAGTTCTTAAAAAGACCCTTTGGTCACATTTCATATTAGGTGTCTTTAACTACAATGTACTTGGATCTAAATATGTAGTTAGTGTGTTGATGTTGTATTGACATCAACACTTGTGCTGCTATTAAGATGAAATATAGGTTTGGTTTGGGACAGGTTTGGTGGTATGGGTAGGTTTATGGTTGGGTTACATGGAAAGGGAAGGATCAACAGAGTAATTATAGATGTATTTAAACAAATAATTGCAGATGTGATATGGAGTAAAAACATTTACAATGTAAAAACATGTATGCACACAATAAGTGCATTGTATCAAATCATACATTTAAAATGTTAATACCATAGTAGTTAAAGACACCTACACTGTAAACATTTTGTTGTTGGTTTTTGTTGGTTTAACTTAAAAAAGTAAGTAACCTGTTTGCCTTAAAAATGTGAGTTTATTGAAATTAAAAATTTGAGTGAGTTGATACAATGAAGGAAATTTGTTTAATAAATAGAAACTCAAAATATTATTGTATCTGAACCACATACAAAAATGTATAAATCATTAAAATAGCACAGTTTGTCATGTTTCACTGTGTCATCAGATATAAAACACACACACAATTACCCAATATGCTTACAAAATCTTTTAATAATATTTGAATAAAGGTTGTCGAATCTCAACAAATGTTCATTGTATTAACTCAAAAATTTTATTTCAATGAACTCAAAATTTTAAGGCAACCAGGTAACTTTTTTTAAAATAATTTTTTACAGTGTGATATAAAGTGGGCCTGAACCTTTTTTCATTAGTGTGAGAAACATTTTATCCTGAAGAACCTTATTCCACTATAAATAACCTTTAGTGCAATGGTAAGGCTCCATGGGTGTTAAAGGTTCTTTATGGAACCATCGATGCCTACACTGTAAAAAAAAAAAAAAAAAAAAAAAAAAAAAAGTGTTGTTTTTTGTTGGTTTAACTTAAAAAAGTAAGTAATCTGGTTGCCTTAAAATTTTAAGTTTATTGAAATAAAAAATTTGAGTTGATACAATGAAGGAAATTTGTTTAATAAATAGAAACTCAAAATATTATTGTATCTGAACCACATAAAAAATGTGATAAATCGTAAAAATAGCACTATTTGACATGTTTCACTGCGTCATCAGAAATAAAATACACACAATTACCCAATATGCTTACAAAATCTATTTAATAATATTTTAATAAAGGTTGTCGAATCTCAAAAAAGTTCATTGTATTAACTCAAATTTGTAATTTCAATGAACTCAAAATTTTAAGGCAACCAGGTGACTTTTTTTCTAAATAATTTTTTACAGTGTAAGAAGAGCCGTTATTTCTTCACTGCAAAACAATTATTTTAAAAAATAAGTTACCTGGTTGCCTTACAATTTTGAGTTCATTGAAATTACAAATTTGAGTTAATACAATGAACATTTTTGAGAATCCACAACCTTTATTCAAATAATATTAAACGATTTTGTAAGCATATTGGGTAATTGTGTGTGTTTTATTTCTAATGACGCAGTGAAACATGCCAAATAGGGCTATTTTCATGATTTATCACATTTATTATGTAGTTCAGATACAATAATATTTTAGTTTCTATTTATCAAACAGATTTACTTAATTGTATCAACTCAAATATTTAATTTAAATCAATTCAAAATTTTAAGGCAACCAGGTTACTTACTTTTTTAAGTTAAACCAACAATATTTTTTACAGTGTATATAATCATATTTGGGGTTCTTATCATCAAAATGTTTATAAAACCCAGCACTTGGGTTAGTGGCTAATGGAAAGTTGGATAAAGAGCGGAAAATCCACACACTGTGGGTGCTACGTGGCCAAAACAAACTAAAAATTGGACCAAACTTTGCACCGAAAGTTAAAAATCTGGCTTTGAGAGAAGCATGACGTGCCAGTTCTAAACAGAGCTGTTCTGTGCATCTCATTCTTGCTTTAAATAAACATCACGTGTCTCAGGAATACACATCAAGCCATAACTTGCTTTCCTCTGCGTCTCTCCTTCAAACCGTCCTGCGCCCAGTCTATCCTGCCAGACACGTGTCTGTCTGGCATTCCCACGCCCACGTTCTCCCATCATGCATCAGGCCCACCGCATAGCGCCACACTTCAGACTGCGTTTGGCTGCTCTATAAACAGTGGGTGAATGGAGGCGGGGTCTCGCTTCTTGACGGACAGCTGCGTAGGTTGCGGTCAGGCCCAGACATGTTAAAGACCGCTGGGCTGCAATAGAGCTCGTTGACGCGCTGATTGGTGGAATGCTGTCGTTAAGTGGCAGTGTATATATATGTGTGTGTAGGTGGACGGCTCCTTGTCCGACATGCTGCTACTGTTTAGATTGGACAAGCCTAACGCCCACAACATCCATGCCTGTCACTCTCCGCTCCCACTCCGGCCACAAGGCCTCACGGACAGGAAAAATCCCCTCCTGCGCCCCCTGTCAGCCGACAGATCAAGACTGATTGACATCTTGTTTAAATGAGTTATAGAGCAGTCTTGCTCCATTGATCAGCAGACATAAAAACCACTAATCAATAGCTAGTCGTGGCGAAGAGGACGATGAGGGTTTTTTACCCAGCTTTACCAGTTCCTCTAAGGTCTCTGGGGTCATTCATGGAGTCATAACAACTACTTAAGCCATCAATCAAATATTGAACGGCTGTTAAAACCTCACAGCTAACATCACCCATAGTCTTACTCTGCCCTTATCCCAGCTGGGATGATCTAATGGACATATACGCATGATATATGACTGCCAGAAATAGACAGATTTATCAACCAATCAGTGACATGTCTACGCTTTATGTAAGCCAATCAGAATGATTTATCAAGCCATTACTGCTTAGTTATGCTGCAGCCCAAAGCAGAGGTCATAATACAGGCCTATGCGTTTTATATTTTATATTATGTAAAATACACACTCACACATTCATATATATAAAAATTCAGATTTCCTTTGCTGTGTGGAGTTGACTGTTGGGTGTGATTGCAGCATAAACACACAATGTGTATATTTTATTTAAAATGTCCTGATTACAAAAAACAGAAAACATGTCTTATTTTTTTAATGAATATTTTAATATTAAATAATACATATTGTATTTGATCTTATATAAAAATATTCATACAAATATATCTGCAGCTGAATATCATCGCTCTGAGAGCGAGACATTAAAATACCCAGACTAATCTCTATGTTAAAGGGAACTAATTAAGAACCCGCGCATTGAATCTCTACTCATTTTCATGATCTGTCTATTTACATCGGTTTCATTCGGAAAATAAAGTGAGAGGCAAATCATCCCCTTATAGTCTTTTTTTTTTTAGCCTGCATACCCTGCTCCTTATCTTCTTGGGTTAAAAACAGAGCGTGACTTTTCTCCTCAAATGCACCAAATGCAGTGAGAGGAATTGACATCTTAACACAATAAAGAGCAAAATAAACAGAATAACCCTCGTCGTTATAATTATCTACTGCCCTGAGGCTCAACTATGAATTATTCATTTAGCAGGTAATTAAACGCATGTGTGAGGGGTGCAGTGACAGTACGTCGCAGGGACGTAACATTGATATGTGACGTTAAGGAAATAAATCTTTGTTTCCTGCAATCACGCCCAACAGTCGGCTCCGCGCAGCAAGGGAAACCTGAATTATTATCAGCATTGTTCACAATTGTATTCGCGGACAAAAGCACAGAATATTTATGACTACCAAGTTTCATATCTTTGCAGAATAAGCCAAGCTATTCGGGTCTTGATTGCTAATATTATGGAAAAATTGTGGTCTATTACAGCCAGACAAAAGGTCACATGGGCCTCTTTTCGTGGTTTAATGCTTCGGTTTAGTCTTCACCACACATATATGACATAACGTCACCTCACCCAGTCCACGGTGTCCAATACCATAACTCAGAAATATTACCATTAGTCACTTCTTTTATATTGTCCTCTATAAAAGAAAGAGTATGTGAATAGAGAGCCTATTACATTCAGACGTGTGTATGTGTGCATGTCCAAGACCACTAATATCACGGTCTGGTCTGTACTGTAATAACATTACACTCCATTCACTTTATTACACATTACAGGGATTGTGGTCGGATTCATTTTGCCCTAATGGCATTTGGTGGGTTTACTAATCAGTCTCTAGGGAAGATTGTGTCTCCAGACTACCCTGATCTCCTAGTATCTGCACACACACACACATAGGCCTGTAAACAAGACAGACAACACTACACTCATGCAGCATGGGTACAAATCATGCCATCAACAACATCAAGAATCTTGCATCAGACCAGCTGAAGCATTCAAATTCTCCAGGGGCCGGTTGCACCAGATGTGTGCAAGTTACAAGTTTTGACGTAAATTGGAAATAAGTTACAACTTATGCACTGGTAAATATTTTTGCATTGCACCATTTAACTTGAAGATGAACCTTAACTCTATTTATAAACTAAACATTTACGGAAGCCTTTAATCAGGAGTAATGCTTGGAATAAAATGGCAGATTTACTGAACAGCATCAATAAGCTCTTATTTAACCCAACAGACTTCAATCGGTTGGACATATTTAATAATGCTGACATTTGCACTCGCTTACATTTTAAAAAAAAAGATTATGTGAATAAACTTTGGTAGCAACACAAACCTGAAAATAAATGTAATTTCTTAGGTTTTTTTTTTTTTGTACAAGTAACGATTCATTTAAATTTTGTTTAAAGACAAAAATACACGTTTTCAATGTGTTGCATATGAAAAGACCCATTATGTTATTCATGATTAAGTAGTATTTAAATGGAAACATACACTATATTGCCGAGTATTGGGACACCCCTCCAAAATCATTGAATTCAGGTGTCCGAACACTTCTATGTCCACAGGTGTATAAATCAAGCACCAGGCATGCAGACGCTTCTACAGACATTTGTGAAGGAATGGGTCGCTCTCAGGAGCTCAGTGAACTCAAGCGTGGTACAGTGATAGGTTGCCATCTGTGCAGTAAGTCCATTTGTGAAATTTCCTGTTTCCTGAAATTACTAAATATTCCACGCTCACCTGATAGTGGTGTTATAACAAAGTAGGGATGTAGCGATTCACTCACATGACGATGCGATATCATTCACGTTACTAATTTCACAATATGATTTTCTAGACAAAATTCTGCATATTTATTTGTAAAAGATTCAATATATATTCTGTCACATAATAACTCATAATAAAAAATATAACACAAAAATAATAACATTTGAAAACAAATCCTCAAAAAGTCCCTTAAAGGAGATCTTCCAATAGTGTTTTCTTGGGAGGAGGTTGTTTCAGCTTCTTTACCCTCATCCTGCATTTAGGAAGAGGAGAAATAAAAGACTAGCTCAAGTTTATGTAGTACAACAGTAACAGGGGTTTCACATTGTTATAAAGGCAAGATTTTAATAATAATTTGCATCATTACACTTGCAAGAGTTTAAAAAAAACATAACACATTTAGATAAATATGCCATAACCAGCAAATTATTAATATGCCAAAATAACAAATTAATCAGCAAAGAGCTTGACATGCTTCTGTTTAACAGCGCGGGCACACCTTCGATATGAATTAACTGAAAACATTTGTTTATTTCACTCTCCTTCCCATCAGTGTGCACGCACAGTCTGTCATGCTAGCAACAACTTGTTTGTTTCCTGTAAATCGAGGTGACAGTATATGATTTCACCATCCCATACCAAGCACGCTTCTCTATCTGGCAATCTGATGGATGAGTCTGGGTTTGGCGGTTGCCAGGACAACGGTATTTGCCTGACTGCATTGTGCCAAGTGTACAGTTTGGTGGAGGGGGGGTTATGGTGTGGGGTTGCTTTTTCAGAGGTTGGGCTCGGACCCTTAGTTCCAGCGAAAGGAACTTTTTGGACAATTTCATGCTCAAATTTGTGGGAACAACAAGAGGGGATGGCTTCCAACATGACTGCGCACCAGTGCACAAAGCGTCGGTCCATAAAGACATGGATGAGCGAGTTTGGTTTGGAGGAACTAGACTGGCCTGCATAGAGTCCTGAGCTCAATCCGATAGATCACCTTTAGGACGAATTAGAGTGGAGACTGAGAGCCAGGCCTTCCAGTCCAACATCAGTCCAGTGCCTGACCTCACAAAATGGTCATAAATTCCCATAAACACACTCCTAAACCTTGAGGAAAGCCTTCCCAGAAGAGTTGAAGCTGTGATAGCTGCAAAGGGTGGGTCGACTCCATATTAAACCCCACAGATTAAGAATGGGATGTCAGTAAAGTTCATGTGCAGGTAAAGGCAGGCATCCCAAAACTTTTGGCAATATAATGTATTTTTTAAATAACTAGCAAAACAAGTTAGAATGAAGGATAAACTGAAATTCAGAGCATTTAAACAACTTCTGTTAATGTATTCGAATGCTGCTATTGGATCACTGAGGGTAAATGTTATATTATGTGAAAGCACAATACTTTACGGAGAGCTTAAAACCATTCTGCCTTAAGAATAACGGGTGCAACGGAATAAAGTACAAAGTTAGTTAGAAACGAGTTAGTAGTTACCTAGCTATCATAAGTAGGCGCGTTTCCATTACCCTTCAAATTGCGCATATTGAAACGCGGCAATTTCGCAAAAACTCCCATATATCGCAAAAAAGTTTATGCTCTCATGAGGTGGTTTTTCAGGCAATTCAAAAAAGGACATTTTCGCAAAACTGCAATGGAAACGTTTTTTTCCACATTTACAGGTCACCTGTTGCGGTGACGCATTGCTGCAACATAGCGCCTATATATTATATTTTCAACTCAAATGTGTCGTAATAACAAGATGTAGTTAAATAGTGTAGTTAAAAGGACATATATTTTCTCCTAATAAGGACTACAGGCTATATATACTGTAATTAAGACATATATTCAAGAAATGTATTAAAGCAGAAAGAGCTAGCCTATAGTCTCAGCCTTACTCAAAGGCAGAGGAAACAGGCCAGCTACGCACGTCAATCCATTCCAGACGATCTTAGTTTGCTTCTTATTTAATAAACAGGCAATTAATTGATGAAATATCGATCAAAATAAAAATACAATTTATACAAAACTAAAAAAAAAAAATGTAAGAAAGACTTTTTAGAAAATAAAACTCGAAGTGATCAAAATCATGTGACTCCCCAGGTCTCAGACATATTGCGATTCTTGCGCATGCTGTTCACTTTTCATAATCAACATATAAATTAAAATAATAATATTACAGGCTAATGTTTAGGCCTAAACGTAGCCTATTTAGTTTCGTAGTTAGGCTGTTTTCTTTAACCCACGGCCGATAAAAGCGCCGACGTTCTAATTTTTTCCTTCTTCCTTTAAAAGAGATGAAACAATTCACAATACTCTTGTCATTTTTAGCTATACAGATGAGTTCAAGACATAATTATAAACTATAAACTGTCTATTTTTATTTGTGGGCTCAGGGAACTAATTATTTTGCATGCACTCACTCCAAACGCGGTCTTAATTTCAAAAAACGTATTTCGTTTATTAAATGCCAATTTTTCCTTTTCCAAAGCATTTCTAAATTCAATTCACATGCCCAACAAACGAAATGTCTAGCCAAAATAACGAAAGTGGTAAAAAAAACACAAAAAAAACAACAAACATTTGAGTTAACATGCAAATTCAAACATTTCGCTCTACTCTATATGCGTCAACCTGGCACGCGTAAAACTCGCCCATTCTTTACAGATGACGGTTCGGTTTGGAGAGAAGACGAGACGGAGTTCTTTATTAAACTCATAAAAGACAATATAGGATTACAGTAATACTGGATTCTAAACACAGAAATGCTACATTATCATGAAGACCTTAAAGCAGATCTGACACACACACACACACACACACCTCATATTCGTGCCGCTTAAGTAACCTAAGGTGCTTTCCTTGCCATTAATGCTTGGATAACACACACGCCTCCTTCCAATAAAAATAATGGCTACTGTGGTGGATGGGATATACAAACCTACCAAGTGCCATCGTTTTGGAATGACCTATCGCGAGAGGAAAGTAATATGTTTTAGTCGCATAACTGCAGCTATGGAAACGCTGTCATTTCGCAACAGTTTTTTATCGACATTTAAGAAATATCGCTAAAGTTTTTCGCAAATCTGTAATGGAAACGCAGCTACTTTCTCGGTTAACTACGGACATAATGCAGTCCGGCTATGAGTAACCCACTTCTAGCCAAAATAACCTTGAATTTAGTTACATGTTGTTTTCGCCAAAATAACTTACCAGATGTATGATATTCCATCATGTAAGCAAAGTCAACAGTGATTACAAGGTGTTTGGTTTCCTTTCTTTGACATCATGTTCTAGAAGATGACTAGTCTATTCTTGGGCTATGGTTAGACATCTATTACATTTTCACTGACAGCCCAAATTTTGACTTGTTTTAGCCTAAACGTCAGGGCTGTGTTTGGACAGCTATTAGATGTCTTTTAAATGCAAAATTGCTTGGTGGGTATTAAGCCTCTAGTGTGGACTTTACATTCCAATTTAAGTAAGAACGTATGGCTGATGCAACCCTACCCTGGCTGCTTTCAAAATACAAGGTGAATTTTGTAATTTAGTCAGAAGAATTCTACAAACAGATGATGCCAAATGACATAATGAAACGCAATACTACTTTTAAATGTTTATAGTTATATAATTAGTACTGCTTAACATGCCATTTTTTTATAGTATGCAGTTTAGACCTTTGTCAGGGAAGACGCCCTATTACATTTTTTACATGGAAATCAATGGGGCCATCAACTGTTTGACTACTGACATTCTTCAAAATATCTTCTTTTGTGTTCAGCAGAAGAAAGAAATTCATACAGGCTTGGAACAACTTTAGGATGAGTAAATGATGAGAAAATTAAAATGTTGGGGTGAACTATCCCTTTAAAGTCTTTATAATGTCATGCACTGATCCTAAGGCTCAAAAACTCAATTCCACAATTGTTTTTTATTTATTTTAATTTTTGTCAAGCATATTTTTTTCAAGCATTACTCTGACTTATGTCTATACAGTTGTGCACTATGCAGTAAACTAGAATTCCAGGCTAAATATTGTGCATTTCATGCCAGACACAAGTTCTGGGAGTCTGAAATGGCTAGGTTTGTTAGTAGAGGACCTTCACACCTTCCACAGTAACCACACCACATACCTTTATTAAGCACACGTGTGGCTATTGAATGAGAAGGTGTTAGATGATAATTGCAGCTCAGAGGAAAATTAAAAAATGATGTGGCATGCAAGTTCTCTCTTACATTAAACTTAAGGACCTACATAAACATTTGCAATAACAAAACAAGTCTCCACATGTGCACAAACGTATCTCGCCATGAACAATTGGAGACACGAACACATAGAGGGCAACAAGCTCAAGGTTGAGCACCCTGGGGGCTCTTGGGTGGGTCTGAGGCTCAAGACGGCTAATGTTCTTGGCTCTAAATCTTCATTACTGATTCCACCAACACACCCTCACAGCCCTCGGTCCAGCTGGGTCTCCCGTATCGACAGACTGGCAGACTTTAAGATGCCCAGGTGGCACAGGAAGCCCTGGAACTATGCCTAGCTGAGCGGACACACGCAAGTACACACGTTACCAACACAGCAAACATAATACATTTTGCACACAAACACAGACTAAAGCGCCGCTCCACCTTAGCGCAATTAGCGCGGCACACATTGCTCGAGGGCGCCAGAGGAAATGAGTTTTTTGGAAAATGGGGAAAAGGAGGGAGGGAAGGGATGAAGGAAGGAAAGAGGGGAGGGAAGCGGGGTGCAGGAGGATTAGGTAGGCGGTGGGGGTTATGCTTGGAGGAGGAAATATAATGCATGGTATGGTAGTATGTACTCCGTAAGGTAATCGCTCGGCACCCATTTAAAAAAAAAAAAAACCTCTGATTATCACACATACCTGTCTCCATCTAGCGCTCACATTTCCTGGCCCTCACGTCGTGCCTCTCGCACGGTCACGCCTAATTAATCAGCTGTGTATATTCAGCATCTTTTTCTAGAGTTATGATTTGACCGAACAGCCAAAGTTAAAGGGTTACTTTAGAGATTAGCATATGGCTTTGTATCAGAAGAAACCCTGAAATATATTCAAATGATTGTGCTTCCCCCCCTCATATCCTCCTGAGAAAAGAGATTTATGCATTTTATTTCTGGAAAAATTCCTCCCATGACAATAATTGAATATGGGTGTGTCATCTTTGGAATTTTTGGCCAGAGGCTAAAGACTACAGCCAGCAGAGGGAGCCATTTCCATGTTTTCAACTCGCACGCGAGGGGGATGAGAGATCACACTCACGGCTCAGCTCGCAGCTGCAGGCATTTATTTAAACGGCCCTATGCTGAGAGCAATGTACGTGTTTTAACATCGCAAATTAATTTCTATGAAAGTAAAGTTCTGAAGTAAAGTAAAGGCATGAACTGAAAAGGCGCCAGACTGAACACGCACTGAGAATGCATGCCACGAGTATGGTCGCGATTACCTCAGCTCTCAGCTCAGTCATGACGTTAAATGTAATCTGACTCCTGCAGCGTTAGTGCTGTGAGACTCACGCGGCGACTCGATCGTTATAATGAACAGACACGTTCAGTATTTAATTGTAGTGTCTGTTCTCAAACTCAGTCTCTGTAATCCAGTAGCAGTGGCTTTGGGAGTGGCCTCACAGGGCAGCGAAGCATTCTGGGAATTGTAGTCTTTCATCCCCATGAGACAAAAATACATTCTCTGTCTTTTCTCAGTCTAGAAGGCACCAATTTCAAAAATAATTTCACATTTCTACTACATTAATGACCCAGTTTAAATACAGATTCATCTTTCCAGCGGTGAAGTACTCCTTTAACATTTTTACACTTGGAATACTAAGGATGCCTCTTGCTAACATGCAACATGAGGGGCTTTTGCACTGGTTACCTCTATGAACTTAGTTATAGGAACTATACACCAGGTTTACAATCTGTTAAACAGTCATGTCTCATACATTATTAGATAGATTAGAACTGTTATACAGAAAAAGTAGACAATATATGAAAAAGTATTAGCATTTGCCTTGTGCTTGATGTCCAATGTCGCCAGCAAAGCAGAAATACATAATCATGTTATGCTTAGTCCCCTCAGAGTTGTGTTGGATTTTCTATTCAGCGTAAAGGTTGAGAGGTCCATCTATCACTGTTTCTGGAGTAAATATATAGGCTATAATCTTTGTGTGTAGACAGATTTTTTTATAATGCCTGGTGCCGATGTTTCGGGTAAATTCGGCCATTCAGCGTACTCTTACATCACTGGTAATGAAAAGGTTCCTCCGGTGTGAAAGCCCCTATGATGAAGCCAAATGACGATAATGCAACACAATACTACTTTTAAATGTTTTTAGTTATATAATATGTACCACTTCACGTGCCATTTTTAAAGGAACACTCCACTTTTTTGGAAAATAGGCTCCTTTTCCTAGTCCCTTAGAGTTAAACAGTTGAGTTTTACCGTTTTTGAATCCATTCAGCCGATCTCTGTATTTGGCGGTAGCACTTTTAGCATAGCTTAGCAGACATAATTGAATCATATCAATCCATTAGAATCAGTGCTCAAAAAAATGACCAAAGACTTTCAAAATTTTTCCTATTTAAAACTTGACACTTCTATAGTTACATCGTGTATGAAGACCAACGAAAAATTTAAAGTTGCTATTTTTTAGACCGTCATAGCTAGGAACTACCTTCTCATTCCTACGTAGGAACTTTGCGGCCGTCATGGGTGCAGCGGCACAATTTTATTACACAACGCCTGAAAACAGGCAAACTTCTGTCAACATAACCAGCGTGAAGATCTGCTTGCAGAGAGCGCGCCTTGTAACCACGGAGATGTTTGTGAGAGACGATTCAGAAGATATTTACTTTGGTGCAGATCCCGAACCGTATCTATTTGAACTGGAATAACCCTGAAGACGAGTTTTTGAAATGTGAAAGAGAAAGTGTGGCTGGACAGACTGGGGACTAAACAAACTTTTAATTTTCCGTTGGTCTTAGTACAGGATGTGACTACAGAATAGTCAAGTTTTAAATAGGAAAAATATTATCTTTGAAAAAATAAAGTATTTTTGAGAGCATGCTAATGGACTGATATGATTCAATGATGTATGCTAAGCTATGCTAAAAGTGCTACCGCCAGATACAGAGATCGGCTGAATGGATTCAAAAACGGTAAAACTTAACTGTTTACTCTAACTCCTCATTTACACTGAACACGTGTGCGGCGCATTACGGCTGCGACAATATTCCGTCCTCCACGCGGTGCTAACTCACACTGGTGCTGCGTTCCAGTTCGTTTTTATCATGCCCTTCACTCGCAAACTTCCCTCCGTCTCGTTCACTCCGATGTGCGTCATGCCTACGTTGCATGAGTGCCCACTACTGGCGGAAACTTTGCAAATGGACTGAACTGGAACGCCCTAAGCCCTTGATCACTTGGAATCCACTATGGAGTTGATATATTATTTATTTTTTACCTTTACGAAATTGTTTAATGCAGCATTCTATATGTATATGGATGTGTTTGGGTTGTTTTAAATGTTTTTAAAAATAGTTATAGTTGTTTGTGGTGGGGTAAATTAAACGTGATATGTGGTGACGTCACAATCGCGTTGCATTGTGGTATATGAAGCTGTCTGAAGTGTACATATGAAGTAGACTCGCTCACTCGGTCAAAATCGAGGGAGCAAGGGTCTGTCAATACAAACTTCCCTTGTCCACTTCACGAAGTGGAACGCACTTCAAAATGGCGGCAGGGATTCCCCCAAGGGGAAGTGCTTAGGGAAGTTTGCAAGTGCGTGTCTTAAAGTGGAGTGGAACGCAGCATGGGAGCAGATCAGAAGCGGAGCGACTGGATGCGTGAGACCACGTGATTTGCCTGTCCGACATCCATTTCTTGTCTCCTACCAAGGATATATTGCCAATATACATGCAATACGTTTGGGAGTCTGCACAGGGTGTTTATTTTGAAATTGACAGGGATTTTTGACTTTTATTTTGCATTTCCGGTGCGACTTGGACGCGCGTCCGTCAAAAATAGACTAGGCATCTATATTTAGCGAAGCGGCGCGGAGAGCCGCTTCTGGGAAGCTTCTGAAACGTGCTGTGTAAACACAAGCATTGACTAGAATGGGCGTGATCAGCTCCGGTAGCCATGTTGCAGCCGTAATGCGTCGCACACGTGTTCAGTGTAAAGGAGGGGAAAGGGACTTGGAAAATGAGCCTTTTTTCAAAAAAAGGAGTCAAAAAAAGCCATATTGAATTCTACATGGAAAAATACAATAGGCCCCATCAACTGTTTGATTACTAAATTCTTCAAAATATCTTCTTTTGTGTTCAGCAGAAGAAATTCATACAGGTTTGAAACAACTTGTGAATAAATTATGACCAGAGGTGGAAAGAGTAACAAAATATTCTACTCAAGTAAAAGTACTGTTACTTCAATGAAATTTTACTTAAGTACAAGTAAAATTACTGGTCTAAAAATTTACTCAAGTAAAAGTAAAAAGTAGCTCATTTAAAATGTACTCAGAGTAAAAGTTACTTAGTTACTTTTTTAACAGTGGGGGTGGGGGACTCTCCCCTGTAGGGTTGTGATAGAATGAGATTTTCACGATATGACAACTATCTCAGAAAACATAAATTAAACATTTACTGTACCTATTATTAAATGATGGTTATTATCACTTGTTAAAATGATGTTAAATGAATGAAGAAGATTGGTCTTTTTTATTTGGTTGAACAAATGCTTTATTATAACAAACTTAAAACCATTTGTTTATTTTGTTTATCAAAATTTCAATAAAACATGTCTAATAAACTAAATTCAATAAATTATTATGAATTAGATTAACAACTTATTTGTATCATTAATTCGTAAAAATGTTTAAGAATAATAGAGTTCATATGTAGTAGACGGAGCAACTCATTCACAGAGAGAGAACAAGCAGATCATATATTCATATAGCATTCAATGTGTAACGAGTAGAAATATAGTGTGGCCCCTTTAAGAGCTGCGCGCGCTCCCTGAAAACGAGTTCTGCATCTTGTGTATGTGCGCACTGAGTTTTGAGCTCCCATGTGTGGGGATTATTCTGTTTTTCTGTTGCAAACAGTCAGTTATTTTGTTTTATTGAGTAATGCTGTGGACGGAAATGGAGTTTGTGATGAGAGTTCAGCAGGAAATTAAGCGCCTCCGTGTTTGCATCCACTCCAGATATATTAAGTGAGCTATCCGCATTTTTCACCCGGACACAAGCGTTACAAATGTTGTGCTTTAATGTTCACAGACCATGTCGCGATTTGATTTATTTCTAAGGCCTACAGCTCTACATTCGAGTTTTTCGTTCATCCACCAGTTTGCGTGTATTACACCAAATCTATGTTCATGACTGGATTCCGGGATTCCCTCTGCGTCACAGAAATCAATCGGCCTAAGTTATAAACATACCTTTATTTGCACGGATGTGTGCCCGAACATGTTCTATGTGTTTCTTCATTTGCATCCACATTTTGTGCAAATTTGATATCCTCCAGGACAACACCACATTATTTTTTTCTATATCCAAAGTATTTCCATACTAGCCAGGAGTTCACGACGGCGTTTTGCTTTCACCTGGGTCTGCGTCACTGACGTCTGTCTTGTTCGTCTCCATCTGATATTTGCGCGCTTGTTCTCTCCCGCGCCCCGCGCCCTCTATTCAATATTAGTCATTTCCGGATCGCGGTCTTTTTCCTCCTCTCTTTGCATTAATGATTTATTTTTACTCAGTAACGGATGTGGTTTAAAATGTAGCGAAGTACAATACTTTAATCAAAATGTACTTAAGTAAAAGTAAAATTACAGATTTTTAAAACTACTTAAAAAAGTAGAAGTACACAGAAAAACTACTCAATTACAGTAACGCGAGTAAATGTAATTCGTTACTTTCCACCTCTGATTATGACAAAATCCATTTCCTTTTAAAGTCTTTACAATGTCATTCACTGTATAAAGGTAAGGATAAAAAAAACGTCCAAATTGTTTTATGGAATTTGTGTCAAGTATTTGTTATGGTACGGTAGTAAGTACTCAGCAAGGTATTCGCCCTTCCCTTCCCCGTTCCTCACACATACCTGTCTCCATCTAGCCCTCACGTCGTGCCTCTCGCACTGTCACGCATAATTACAGGGAAAAGCTGGATGATGACAAAGCAAAAGGCATTATAAAAGCGGCTGCGCTTAAACAGGCTAATTAACTACTGTCAGCCGCCTTTTACACATGCGACAAAGCGCCGGGTTTAATGGGATTTAATTAAAATTTATCAAAAGGCAGTTCATTACAAACACTGTTTCCACATTATGAATCATACAAATTTCAACAAATAAATGTGTCACGGGAAGGATGCATAGTTATTTATGAGGTGTAATACCAGCACACTGTGCAGAGGAACTCAAATCCAGTGTGAGATTTTGGGTTAAGACTACTACTGTCAAACTATCACAGACACATCTGCTCCAACCGTTAAATGATCTTATGGGTTAGCCAGAAACATATAAGATCTTACACTCCCTATCTCTGCCACTCAGATGTTCAACCCAAATCTTGTAGAAGTTGAAGAACAAGCTTTAAATCCACTTTTAAAGGAACAGATCACACAAAATTCTGTTGTCATTTACTTACACACATGCTCAGGGTCGGTGTCGTGAACAATCGAGTACGGCTTGGAGCCCATAGGGTAGCCTTTTGCAATGCCTGATTAAAAAAAAGAAACTACCTGTATTAAAACGTAATCCACATTGGTTATTGGATATGCTAGAAGGCTAACGGACTACGGTAGTATGCTGAGTCGCAAGCTTGCAAAACAGAAGCTAACAAAAGAATAAATGCAGGCCACATATAATAATAGGCCTACTATATACAGGGTATATGCAAGAATCCTGAAGTTAATTTCAATACCTTTTGAAGATATTCTCAAAATATTTTAAGACCTCATCGTACACTTCAAGTTTTAATCTGCAAGAAACCGTTAACTTAATAAACTGTTGTAGTAGAATGTAGAATTAAAATCTCTATCGTAAGCCAATTGTATCGTTTATATTGCATATCTGTTCCGCGACGTATGGAGGGTGAAACATCACCAAACCGCACATTTTGCAAAATACGTGACCTCACCCGTAGACGTGCTCCGAGCCAATCTCAGACGGAGCACCCCGTTGTTTTTTAACACTTATGGGGATGAAAATAAATATATTCATGAATACTTTTTGGAGTCAAACTCTTTTGACAAAGCTTGAACAAAATTTAATACCTAATAAAACCGTGATTAAGACTTTTTAATACCTTTTAAGGGTCTTAATTTTCCCAAAATGGATTTATCAACCTTTAATACTTTTTAAGACCCCGCGGACACCCTGATATAATAGCTGAAAACCAGTATGTAAAAAGTATGTCAGAATTCACTGTACTCATATAAAAAGTGCCTGGATGACCTACTACTTCCCGCAATGGACACTTTCCTATCCCATGAGGCCAGGGGAGAGGATTTATGAATGAAGGAGAGCGCAACACAACTGACACTGATGGGTCATATGATAATAACAGCAGGTGGATGTAGTACGTCCAAACTATATAAAACAGACTTTTTTAGTGGTTCAAAATAAGTACCTACTCAAGAGAGTGTGCAATTTCGGATGCAGTCAAAGACTAATAAATGATTGATTTCACAATCTATATATCCATTTATATAAGACTATACACACTAACATTTAAAGGAATAGGGTCACCAAAGATGCATTAATTGATCAAAAGTGACAGTCAAGACATGTACACCAATCAGGCATAACTTTATGACCAATGACAGATAAAGTGAATAACGCTGATTATCTCTTCATCGCGGCTCCTGTTAGTGGGTGGGATATATTAGGCAGCAAGTGAACATTTTGTCCTCAAAGTTGATGTGTTAGAAGCAGAAAAAACGGGCAAGCGTAAGGATTTGAGCGAGTTTGACAAGCGCCAAATTGTGATGGCTAGACGACTGGGTCAGAGCATCTCCAAAACTGCAGCTCTTGTGGGCTGTTCCCGGTCTGCAGTGGTCAGTATCTATCAAAATGTTATGCCTGATCGTTGTATAATGTTACAAAAGATTTTGGTTTCAAAGAAGTGCTTGTCTTTCGAAATTATTATTCATAAAAGAATCCTGAAAAAAGCAGAGACTGTTATATTGGAAGGATTTCTGAAGGATCATGTGACACTAAAGGCTGGAGTAATGAAGCTGGAAATTTAGCTTTGATCACAGGAATAATTTATATTTTAAAATATATTAAATAGAAAACTGCTATTTTAAAATTGTGATAATATTTTACAATATTACTGTTTTTACTGTACTTGGTTAGACTTCAAAAACAAAAAAGATTCTTAGTGATACTAAGCTTTTGAATGGTAGTGCATGTAAAGATGCAGCAGACATTAACGGATATATAAGAGTCCAGACGACGTAACATCATAGCAATTTCCTGAGTTTTCTAATCAGGCCCTGAATAGAGTAAGTATTTTGAAATACATCAGTGAAGTAAGTAGCATATTGAACTCCCATCCCATTTTGTAAAGATCTATAGTGTGATATGCATTGCTACACATATGTACAAAGGGAAAAATATATTCTATAGACATACTGTAAGTGACGAGCTGAGACGTGTTTGGCACACGCTCCTCACAGCTCGTTTTATATTCTACTGAAATGAGGAAATGTCTGCTGGCCTTGCGCTGAGGACCCTGGTGTTCAGCTTACTTTGGCAGTATTGGGGTGCGCAGCCTGAGGCTTTGGAGGCCCCTGGCAGTCCGAGGTCCTGGGGCGTTGGGCCCACTGGCTCTATCCATAATCCAGCCTTGCACATGCTCCAAACACTACGACCGACTTTCTGCTGGAACACAAAAGATGTTTAGAAGAATGTTCTTTTGCATAAAATTAAAAGAATATTGTGACCATGAACTGCTAAGCTCTAAAAAGAAAAAGAAGAAGAAAAAAAACTAGTGCTGGGCAACGATTAAAATATTTAATCGTGATTAATCGCATGCTTTTCTGTGATTAATTGTGATTAATCGCAGTATGCGCAAAATTCAATAATGAATACAAAAGTGCTGCTAAATGAACAAAAGTGCAATAACATATGGTTTCCAAACACTTTAAACAAATAAGGTGCTTTTTACCACAGTTAAAAGTTATTAACAGTTACAATATTTCTTGTAAATATCAACTTAAACATTTATTTGATCAAATTAAATTAAATTGGTGGTATACATATATTGATTCTGTAGTAATATTCTCATCAGTGTTCTGGCAGCTTTTACATAGGCCGACTTAAATCTGTATATTTGTGATATTCACCCCAGGGCGTTATTTAATTTTATAAAGGCCATTTTTTAAAATCTTATTACATGTATGCGTCATCTTTCATGTTAAATTCTTACATTTGATTAATAAATTCAGTTATAATAGTAAAGACACTATAGGCTGTTACCAATCAAATTATATAATTTAAACTGCAAAAAATACAGCTGCAATAAATAATGTTATAAGATTGATGTTCTAAATAAAACATGCAATCATACTCTTAAACATAACCGCCAATAGGGGGCAGCAAGTGATCGTCTTCATGAGCGAGTCATTGAGTCGTTCATTCAAATGATTCATTCAAAATGCTGAATCATTCAGTAACAAAACACAGCGCTGAGTGTTGGAACTATTTTCGTCGGTGAAATCATGGGTGAAATGGAAAAAAAAGGTTGTTTGGATCTAAAATTTAAGTAACTTAATATTAATTCGGCTACTTGTTTATTGAACTAGGCTACACCATTCATGCTACACAATTCACGATTGCAAAGTCGACTTGTGTTACAATATCATAAATCATAAATATCAACAACTACAAAAAGCTCAGTTTTACCCCTCAGTTTTATGTTTCTTCTGTGAGTTTATATTGCTGCTCATTGTCTTGATTTCTCCACGAATGTCTCTCACAAAGAGACCGGCAGCACGAGCCTCAACGCGACTTAACGTACCAGAGGCAGAGATATACTCATCAATCGCTGTTTACATTGAATATAATAACAACAACAAAATCGTTTCTGGTTATTTTAATATTTTATTTGTCCCAGACAAAGAATGTCAAGCCCTTGGCTTACAGACAGCACTGCATTCTCCTGTGACCAATGGTTTGTCTGTATGTGTATTCAGAGGCAGTGAGCAACGGCCTTTCAATATTATAATAAATAACTGCGTTAATGCGCAATAAAATAAGAAATAAAAAATAAAATAATAACAATAAAAAAAGGCCGGTGTTAATTAATTAATGCGTTAACGCGATAATAACGCGTTAACTTGCCAAGCCCTAAAAAAACATGTGTTATACAGCTTCTACGCTACATTAAAAGTCACGTAGCCACGTGATAAAAGGTTACATGTTTCTTGTGCAAATTGTTCAAAAAGTCAATTTTCTGTGAATGACTGGTCCTTAATGTATTCTTTTGAAAGTCTTGTGAAAGTCAAATGAACTAAATGTATGGTATTTTATAGTGCTTTTTTGTTCTTTATGGAGTCTGACATAGGGGCCATTGTGTGTTTTTGATATACTGAAAAAAGCACGTTCACCAAAGAACAATCACACAAGTTTGGCCCAAAACATATTATTAACTAAGAAAATAAAGCTTTTAAAAATGGTTAAATTAACTGAAATATTTCAATGAAGTGACCATAAACTTGCAAAAATGTTAAATGTAAAAATGAAAACTGAAATGAATAAATAAATAAAAATAACATGAATTGCAAATGTTGAAATAAAAGCATATTCAAAATATTAATCAATTCTATAATAGTACATAAAAAATACTAAAATACAGTAGGCCAAAATAATTACAAAAGACATAATTACATTTTTTGGGGGTCAACTATTCATTAACCTGCTGTTTTGGGTTATCCCACAAGACATTTTAGCAACCGACTAATTGCTCTTGTAGAACCTGAAAAACACTTTTATCCACATCTTAACAAAACATAAATATGCCAATAAAGTGAAAGCGGCGAGCAAGTAATGACTGAGTGTGAGTCAGTAATGGCCGCCCTAATGAAAAGTATTGGCTGGGGAAGAGAAAGGAAAAGTCATTAGTGTTTTTCACAAGTAAGAATGGAGGGAGGGCCTGACATTTGACAGTCTCCTCTCTGTCTTACACTCTCGCTCTCTCCTGTTGTGTCCTGATGGCAGATGGATACTGCATGACAACAAGGTTATGAGGTCACAACCGCATGAGGGGGGGGTGTGTGTGTGTGTGTGTGTGTGTGTGTGTGTGTGTCTGTGTGTGTGTGTGTTCCCTGCCAGTCCGGTACATGGATGAATGTGAGCATTACATGTGTCAGCAGACGGGTGACAGCACGGCATTCATTAATAAAAACAAAAAGAGTTTAGCTCCAGCAGTGCAGAAGAGGGGCTCGAAAAGGGGGCGCACGGAAAAATGGGAGGGATAGGTTTCACAGACAGGCCTGAGTGTTCAATACTGACACGGTTGTGAGCTTTCTCTATCGCTCTCTCTCTCTCGCTCTCCTTTTCTTGCTCCCTGACAGAGCCAACAAAGAGCTCACACTCCAGTCTATGCTGAGGTAAGCCAGATCATAATGAAGCTGAGGTCTCAAAGGGGATTCCCTTGTGTGGCGGCAAATCTCAGTGTGTGTGTGAGCGTGTGCGTGCAGCTACACACTATGAAAGTATGTACCCCTGAATATTATGTCTCCAGAAGTGCGTTCAAACATCTTGGAGTGTTTAGTAGCTATCCAAACTCTCTCCCTCCATCTGTCTATTCACTGTTGAAAGGACCAGGTTTTCCTATCAGGCTGCTCAACTAGTAAGCCTACCTCAGTCAATCCACTTCTTTCATAATAAACTAGCACACCAACTAGACCAGTACCAAAACCAAAACTGGAAATACACTTAAGTGATAAGTCACCAAAGAAGGAGAAGTTTGCCATTTACTCGGCTGTTTTCGTTCATGCAATGGAAATCAATGGCAGGGTTGAACAATTAATCTTAATAAAACCACAAATTGACGTTATGGCTTAGCGCCATCCTTTGCGATTTGATAACTGCGCTGTGTTCTTTTACACGCAAGCAGCTCGTGATCTGGTGTTTTCGGCATCTCGGACTAATCGCTGCATCTGCTCTGAGTTTGGGTAGCTTATAAAGTGCATTTGGGAAGGCAACCTGCGCCAACCATCTTCCCAAAATTTTAATGAGAAACGCTTAAAAATTGCTTGTCAAAAAAAAAAAGCTTTTAAGGGCTGGCTGCGTTTTCCTCCAAAACTTAAATCGTGTAATATTAAAAAAATGATTTAAGACAACAGAAAATATTTGTATTACAATTTTACAGCTATATTACATACATACACACATATTATATATATATATGTGTGTGTGTGTGTGTGTGTGTGTGTGTGTGTGTGTGTGTGTGTGTGTGTGTGTGTGTGTGTGTGTGTGTGTGTGTGTGTGTGTGTGTGTGTGTGTGTGTGTGTGTGTGTGTGTGTATGAATGTAATACAGCTGTAAAATTGTAATAAAAGTATTTGTAATAAATTGTAATAAAATTCAGAATATCATAAAATTATAATACTCATTAATATTATTTCACTGCTGTCAAATTGATTCATCCCATCCGAAATAAAAGTTTCTTTTTACATAATATGTTTGTGTACTGTGTGTATAATTATTTACATGTATGTATTTTAGAAAAACATTTATATATATATATATATATATCTAGCAAGAAAAATTATGTAAAGCCCTTGGAGAATCTGTGAAAATGTTAATCATTTTAACTTAAAAGATTTCACATAAAAGATGTTTACCTATAGTCCACAAGACAAAAAAAAATGCTGAATTTATAAAAATTACCCATTCAAAAGTTTACACACCCTTGATTCTTAATACTGTGCCAATCCCTGGATTATCCACAGCAGTGTGTGTGTGTGTGTGTGTGTGTGTGTGTGTGTGTGTGTGTGTGTGTGTGTGTGTGTGTGTGTGTTGGTTGTTCTTGAGTCTCTTGCTTGTCCTGAGCAGTTAAACTGACCAATGTTCTTCAGAAAAATACTACAGGTCCTGCAGATCCATCTTTTCACACTGAGGATGCTTGAGAGACTCAAACTCAACGATGACAAAAGGTTCAAACATTCACTGATGCCTCAGAAAGAAACACAATGCATTAAGTACATTTAAGTACCTTCTATTGCTTCCAAATGGCAGTATTAAATGAAATATATATATAGAAATGTTAAATGTTAAAATTTTATATATTATTTTTTTATATATTATATATATATATATATATATATATATATATATATATATATATATATATATATATATATATATATATATATATAAATATAAAATTTTAACAAAAAGAGGTGGACATCTCCATCCTGTTCAAAAGTTTTCCGCCCCCGTTCCATAGACAAAAAGTCATGCAGGTTTGTAACAACATAAGGGTGAGTTAAATGATGACAGATTTTTCATTTTGGGGTGTCTTATGCCTTTTAAATGCAACGGACATTCAATAATTGTATGTTTAAATACTCAGCCTCCCTCCTGAAATATCTCTGTCTGTCAGCACACAGGACTGAAGCCCAGTTTAGTATTATCGCGGTATGAGAAGGAGACAGAGAGACACATTATACTGCTCAGGGACCCTGCACAGCCCCGGACCCTCGCGGACTGGAATGCTGAAAATGAACAAATTAGGAGTGGATGGAGGTGTATGCGGGATGTAGTTACGATTGGAAAAAAAAAAATGTGTGCGATCAGATGTTTTTGGACACGCATCATTTTCTCTGCAAAGAAGCCTGGCAGCTGCTACGGGAGCAGGAGGGGGGTTGATGGGGTAGATGGGAGTTTGGGTGAATTTGTGCTTGTGGACGAGAGAGACTGTCCTTCTAGCATTGTTCGGAGAGAGAGGAGGAGGGGATGGAGTGACTGAAATCAAAATGAAAAGGGAAGGAGGGGGTGTTAAATAGAGACCACCTGTTTTGTTAGAGACAAACAAAAACATGCTTTGAACTGACAAATGCTCATCAGAATTGCTCCCTAAAATCATGACTAGTGATGCATGGGCGATTGGAACAAATCCATAACCATAAGCTTTAAACTTTGGCATGTAACTAATGTACTGTAATGTAACCATTTATGCTACGGACAGTAGTGATACCTCAAAACGTGTCAAGTTGACGAGAATCTGATTTTAACCTGCTGAAAGACAAGAAAAAACATCCCATATAGACTTAGACTGAAGGAAGGATGTTAATCATATCAAAGACTAGAATATCATAAGCTGAGTTAAGGCTGCTCTGTGCCTGCTCAAAATTCGGTGTAAAAGCCAGACTACATTGTGCCTGCTCTGAGCTACCTCAGCTTCTAGTATAAAAGTATTCAGTCAATGGCTGTGTAAATGCATTTGTGCCACCTCCGAGCATCATTAAACAGTCTGGGTAGGTAAAGGTATCCAATTGCTTCTTCAGATGCGCTTCTGTGCCACCTTTGTATTTGGCAATTGGGATGGGATAGGTACACTTTATTGCTCACAGTGTGCCGAAGCCGCCAAATTTCTGCAGAGTCAGTAGCTATAGGCCTCCAGACTTCATGTGGCCTTCCAATTAGCTCAAGAACAGTGTGTAGAGAGCTTCTGGGAATGGGTTTCCATGGACGAGCAGCTCATCCAAGCCTTACATCACCAAGTGCAATGCAAAGTGTCGGATGCAGTGGAGTAAAGCACGCCGACTCAGTGGAGATGTGTCTCTGGAGTGACGATTCACGCTTCTCTGTCTTGCAATCGGGTCTGGGTTTGGAGGCTGCCAGGAGAACAGTACTTGCCTGACTGCATTGTGCTAAGTGTAAAGTTTGGTGAAGGGGGGGTTATGGTGTGTGTGTTTTTTCAGGGGTCGGGCTTGGCCCCTTAGTTCTAGTGAAAGGAACTCATAATGCTTCAGCATACCAAGACATTTTGGACAAATTCATGCTCCCAAGTTTGTGGGAACAGTTTGGAGATGGCCTCTTCCTGTTCCAACATGACTGCGCACCAGGGCACAAAGCGTCGATCCATAAAGTCATGGATGAGCGAGTTTGGTGTGGAGGAACTTGACTGGCCTGCACAGAGTCCTGAGCTCAACCCGATAGATCACCTTTGGGATGAATTAGAGCGGAGACTGAGAGCCAGGCCTTCTCGTCCAACATCAGTGCCTGACCTCACAAACGCGCTTTTAGAAGAATGGTCAAAAATCCCCATAAACACACTCCTAAACCTTGAGGAAAGCCTTCCCAGAAGAGTTGAAGCGGTTATAGCTGCAAAGGGTCGGCCGACTCCATATTTAACCCGACGGATTAAGAATGGGAGGTCATTAAAGTTCATGTGCAGGTAAAGGCAGGCGTCCCAAAACTTTTGGCAATATTGTGTATATTTACGTTATTATGTAGTCAGAAAGAAAAACATTATTGCTGGGCGGTGATAACTGCAGGGAATGTATTGAGTATGTCATTTTTTATTCAATGTTTTTGAAATCTTTTATGCTCAGCAAGTCTGCATTTGTTTTATCAAAAATAAAGTAAATAATTAATGTAAATTATTACAATTTTAAATAGCTGTTGTCTAATGTATTAAAATTTATATAATAATAATTTATAAATAAAAATATATAAATTATAATAAAAACTTTATTTCTTTAAAAAAAACTTGAACTGTAGTGTCCATTTATGCCAATTCACGTTTATGTGAGTCTCTATCTGTTTTTTGATATCCATAGGAAAATGCTTTTTTGATATCCAAGGAAATGCTAGGTTCTGGTATTTATGTACAGACCAAAACGGGACCTAAAAGTGAATCACATCACACACTCCTGGATGGTAAACTATTATATCTGCCTACGTCAGAGATCGATAAAGCCAAGTGAGTGTGTGTGTGTGAGAGGATCGAAAAGAAAATCACTGAGCTGCCCGAAATCACCCGAAAACACACATTTTGAGGCAAAGTGTGACGGAACACCTTTGTCTGTCTTTCACCCAGCTGCACAACCTGGACACACACAGACACACACACACATTCCTTCTCTGAATACAGCATTTGGCAGTATTAGAGGCTGACACTGCTGATGTCATTTGCAGCAATGAGTCATTGGGCCCACACTCCTGCTGTGTGTACTGGGCCCCTCACACACACACACACACACACACACACACACACACACACACACACACTTCCATTACCGAACATGAGCCCATCTATTTGCTTCCCTTGGCATCGGAAGTCGTATATTTATGAGTGTGCCCAGACAAAACAAATATCCCTCATCTCTTTTCTCTTCTTCTTTTAATTTAAACTCTTTTTCTCTCTTCTCTTGCTCTCTCTCTCCCTCACCGGTTTAGCAAGCTAGCACGACTCATTGGCCCTCTGGACACACTCTATTCTGCCACTCTATTGTCGATCCGACAGCCTTTGTTGTATGGAGAAAAAGAGACCCCCGTCGTTCTCTCTCTCTCTCTCTCTCTCTCTCTCCCACACACACACACACACACACACACACACACACACACACACACACACACACACACACACACACACACACACACACACACACACACACACACACACTCACACCCACACATTCCACAAGCACAGAGGTCAAAGGGTGCAGCTGCCTCAATAAAGCAACGGGAGTGTCTGTGCGTGTGTGTGTGTGTGCTCGCGTCTTAAAAAGAGTAAGTGGGGGAGTGAGGGAGGTGGCGGATTCATTTTTACTTTTTTCCTCTTTTCTGGGCTGAAAGAGCGAGTGAGGGCGGGGAGAAGAAGGAAAACAGGGCAGCTATTCTGCTGCTGAAGGACTCTTGTCATTTGGGGAATTTTTGAGAAAACTTTTCAAATTGAATTTTTGAGGCTTTTGTGGGGTCTATTATCGTCTTATTGTTTTGCAAGGCTGTGCGCGTTTGCACATGTCCACCACGCGGCTAACGATTTGGTCTCGTTTTCCTGTGACAGGTTTTTACAGTGTTAACGAAACCCCACAGAATTGAACACTTTTCCTTTGAGACTTGAGAAATCCCTCCAGACGAAGGCCGTATTGATTTTTGATGTTGTTGTTGTTGTTGTTGTTGTGCTATCTCAGGGTGTTGAAGTGTTCAAGCAGGGTGAGACTGACCTCAGGTCACTGGGCATCAAAACAGGTTGTGGGGAAGAGAGATGGACGGTTGGTTTAAGCGGACCATCTAGATGCGGTGTCCTCCAGAGCAACATGAAAGATGAATGATAATAGGGTTTAGAAACAGAAAAACTTTCTGTGGACATACAGAATAACAGATTAAAAATTAATTCTATTGGCTTCTCAATCCCCTCAAAATGTTTTTGCTTCCTACCATCAATGAACAACATGTACATCCATTAATTCTGACCAAAGTGTGATGTACAGTAAAAATACAGTAATATTTTGAAATATTACAATTTTAAAGAACTGATTACTATATCTGCCTTCAGTGTCAAATTATCTTTCAGATATCATTCTAATAAGACAATTTGTTGCTAAAGAAACATTTTTAATATCAATGTTGAAAACAGTTGTTTTATGGAAGCCATGATACATTCGATGAATAGGATTCTTTGATGAATAGACAGTTCAAAAGAACCGCATTTGTAACACTATACATGTTTTATCGGTCATGTTTCATCATTCCAATGCATCCTTGCTGAATAAAACCTTTCTTAAAAAAGAAAACGGACCTCTTTGAACGGCAGCATACATTTATGTCCATTTAAATATGATTTTTTTTTCAGGATTCTTTGATGAATAGAACGTTCAACAGCATATATTTGAAACAAATCTTTTGTAACATTATAAATGTCTTTACTGTTGCTTTTAATTAATTGAATGTGTCCTTGCTGAATAAAAGTATCAGTTTATTTCAGAGAAAAACAATCTTACTGACCCCAAACTTTAGTGTGCAACAAGTAAAACATTTATTCTATCCATCAAGAATGACTGGACCTTGAAGTGTGTGTTAAACACCGGATGTAGACTCTTACGCAGTTGATGCAGAGCTTCCAGAACGCCGGCTTACATTGGCCGACGCTGTTCAGGTGAGCACCATGACACATACGCAAGAGGAAACACTGCATCAACAGCGCAAGAGTCTGACACAGGCTAGAAGAAAGGGTTGAATAAAGTTGCTATTTATGTTTGTTTTGACACAAAAAAAAAAAAGCGTATTCTCGTCGCTACATAAAATGAAGGATGAACCACTGGAGTCACATGGATGATTTTAAAGGGGTACTTCAGCCCTGGGAAGATTTATCTGCATTTAAACTGGGTCACTAATGTAGTAGAAATGTGAAATTATTTTTTATTTATTTGGTGCTTTCTAGACTGAGAAAAGACAGAAAATGTATTTTTGTCTCATGGGATGAAAGACTACAATTCCCAGAATGCTTTGCTGCCCTACGAGGCCCTTCCCAAGCACAATCATTTGAATATACTCCAGGGTTTCTACTGATACAAAGCCATATGCTAATCGCTGAAGTAACCCTTTAACAATGTCTTAACTACCTTTCTGTGCCTTGAAAGTGTTCATAAATTTTTTTATTTTATTTTATTTTTATTTTTATTTCTGTTCTGAAGATAAAAAATGGTCTTACAAGTTTGAAACAACATGAGGAGAAGATATTAATGACAGAATTAAATGTTTTGGGTGAACTTTAAAGGTACATTTACATGACAATGATGTAACAGAAACGTTTCCGCACCGCAGTCAAAGCGATCCCCTTTCACATGTATCCACAAAAACAACTAAAACGCTGTATTACGCTGCCAGGCCAGTACTTGGCGATGCCACTTTGTAAAGAAACTACTACACGCTTATAGACTCTGAACGTAATGTGCAAGGTGTCACCCACCGTTTCCACAGATTCACCTTTTTGTAATAACGATAACGCGCTTTCAAAAGTTTTCTGTTTTTAGTTGTGAACAGTGTTGTGTAAACGGACCCTCATTTTTTTGTCCCAGACATCAGGCCATATTTATTTGAGCCTCTACCAACAATATGTGGAGAATGAAGGTCAAGTTCACCCTCGAGAGCATCTTAATGTATCCAGCCTCTGCTGTAACCTTTACATTTGTGCAATTACATAAATTTAAGAGATCGACAGTGCATTCAAAGAACACATTTTATCAGTTCACGTGCGCTCTGAGACTTGGGGTCTACACTGTAAAAAAAAGAAGTAAAAAAAATATTTTTATTTTACAGTCCTGTTACCATGTACACAATGGCCCTCATTTATCAATCTTGCGTAGAAACTGGTGTATATGTTGGCGTAAGATTATGCTTACACTCCTCTCATCGCCTGATTTATGAAGCTGTGAACTTGAATAGTAACTGAAATGTCTTTGTCTTACAGAGAACGAAGAGTACGATGGAGAAGGATCTCAGGAGCAGGTAATAAGTAACAAGGTAAGAGGATAAACACAGGAGGTAGAACAGAAGGTATAAACTAAACAGTCTAAATAGCATGGCAAGGTCCAAGTTGAGACTAAATAGTGTGTGTAGTTGAAGTGTGTGCTATTATATTGAAAGTGACTGATGAGGGAAGGAGCTGCAGGTGATTAGACTTGGCATTAACATGCGACATGTATCCGGATGTTGTCCACATACACATTTAAAAGACAAGTGTAAACGCGCTTCTGATCTGAATGTTATCCGATCAGTGTGTCCTGGTCCAGAGGACGCATTGTGATCAGATCTCAGTGTAATATAAATGCAATCCAGTCATCGTATCTACATTCAGAGGGCCACGGCATGTAAATCCTCACCCAGTCGCTCTGCGTGGCTGTCAAAAAAAAACAAAAAACAGACAGACGCAGTTTTGACAAGAAATTAAACTTCTCTGAACTTTACAATACATGTCAATCTTTAGAACAGTTTATTTAGACTTACATGATACCATGTGTTTCATTTTGTGCAACATTATCTGCATCATGTACACTCACAGTCATGAGATCTTAATAATGAGCTGCACGCTACATTGTCAGAATAATAATAATAATAAATAGACTTTTTTATGTTGTAATGTATGTTTTTATTGTTTCAGCATGTTTATTTAATCGTCCATTTCTATCAACATAGACATTGAACGCTATATACACATAACCAGATGATGTGACTAACATGATCCACCCACAGTTATTTTTGTATGATCAAATCTGGAAGTAATTCCTTCAGACTAGAGATTGCATCGGAAAGTAAAGTAAGTGAGTGAAAGCAATGGGACCATGTTTAATTTGTATTATCTTTATAATATGTCAATAAATATAATATTTACTTTATAAATAAATTGTCATCTCAATCTGGTGTCGTATAGCCTATCCTTGTTTAGATCTAATTAATGCTCTTTTGCATTCATTTGTTTTGCCCCTTTTTCTCTGAAGTCCCCAGAGTGTGTATGGGAAGTTTTATCTCAAAATGGAAGTTTTCTGCTCACGGGGCGGACCTTCCAGAACTGGTGTTAATAGCTCTGATAGCCTCATGCAGACAGGCAATGAAACTGTTCAGCCTTTTGTGTTATAACCGGAGTCGAACAATGATGGAGAGACTCAAGAAGTGACAACATGTAAGCAACAGGACATTTCAGAATGGTTATTGATTGATTTATGTCGCTGATGTGGAGTTAACTATCTTTATGTCATTGATTAGTGTGTTCCCGAATCCCGGGGGCCGGGTTTATGTCAATTTCAGGGTTAGTGATGTAACTAACCTACATTATAAATGCTTGTGCCCTCCTTTCAATTATGAAATCTTGATCATACAACATTAAAGGCCCACTGAAATCAAAATTTAAGTTTTTTTAGCTTTTAGTATGACAATGTCAGCCTTAAAGTTATGAATAAGCTGGTGTGTTCCAAAACGATGACAAAATTTGCATTTAGGAGATATAAGCATTCAAAACTTATGCTGCGTCCCAATTCACCTACTTATACTACGTCCTAAAAGTATGTACTCTTTTTGTGAAGAAAAGGTATTTACTTTTGAGTGTGTAGCAGAAAAGTATGCAAGCTTCGGGACATACTACTTCGCCATCTTTAACGGACTCTGTCGCTTAGTTACGTGCATCCCGTCACCGTTTATCTGCCCTGTCAATCATCGTCAGATTCGTCACAGTTCAAATCCTCCACATTCAGTTTAATCTCCTGCCGTATCGGAGAGAAATGTAGCCGCTCGTTGATCTTGAGCCATGTGTGGGTCTTTGTGGGTCAGAGACTCTCCTCATGTGTTTGCAGTTTAAATATAATGATGCATTTAAAAGTTAATGGCCAAACGTGTCATTACAAAAGTTCACAATGCTGCTGCAGGTGAAATATAATGTGGACAACACTGAATAAATATATTTTTGTCAGGTTAAATATTGATCGTTGGTCACTCAAAGCCCTTTATCTAAACTTCTCTACTTAACCGTCAGACTCGCACATCCGTCATGTTTGTAGTTTTTCAACGCTTTTTGTCCGCGTTTGTAGTTCTAATCGAATTCTCGTCCAACTCGCAATGGGTTGAGGGCAATATCAGCCGTTAGAGTGCCCATCGATCCATACTTCGAATTCGGACCGGAAATAGTAAACCATCCGGGAATCTTTGGAATACTCTTTTCAACATACTACGATTTGGGACATACTAATTCTATTTTCGAATACTATTTAGGATGGATAGTATGCGAATTGGGACGCAGGGTTAGTCTCTCACTTCCGCTAAAATGAATCACAGATTTTGATGACATCATCGCAGACTTCACCTTCTCGTCAAATCTTCTGTCCAAATGCTCTCTAGAATCTAAAGCCCACCCCCTACACTGCCGAAGCTAAGGCTGAAATCGGTGAGTTTTTTACACATTTACTAATTTCTACATGGTGAAAGGCACATAGCACACTATATATGCGATAGGAAACGATTCAGTGTAAATATGCTTTCAGTCGAGGCGAATGAAGTCTGTTTTCACGTTAGTTTCACGCAACGCAGCAGCGCACACACATAGTCTAGACCAGAGCCGTTGACTAGAGACACGAGAGCGCAGCGCGGATCATATGCGCGAGTCGGCACAGACAACAAACATATCGGACCCATTTGAATTCTGCAGAGAAACAATGCTGCACTTCAAGGCGATATGGAGGAGATTATAAGGATAAATGAGAAAACTGGCTTTACCTTTACCAAACAAAGACACTGACAATGTGTATTGAAGAAACACTATTGGCCGTTTCAAAAAAGGGGAGGAGCTGCTAACAGCTGGAGCCGTATCTGGGGAAATCACATCAACACATTGAATAATGCGGCGCGTTTCAAGGCCCTTCAGTGGGCCTTTAATGCTGGATCAGATCACAATGATCGCATGTTAATGCCAAGTGTAAACACAGCAATTGAGTGTGTGCGTTTCAAGGCCCTTCAGTGGGCCTTTAATGCTGGATCAGATCACAATGATCGCATGTTAATGCCAAGTGTAAACACAGCAATTGAGTGTGTGCAGGTGAGAGCCAGGAGGGATTCTGGGAAACGTAGCGTGAGTACATGCAAAGTATAAAATAAAGTGCAATCAAATTAAGTGTTCGTGCTGCCTTTAAATTAAGTTTAGTCAACTCAAATATCCAAGTTGTCACTTTATACAACTTCACATTTCAAGTTGACAAAACTTAAAATTAAGGCAGCACTAACACTTACTTTAGGTTTAGAGGGGGGGGGGGGGGGGGGGGGAGTGATTTTTGGAAACCGTTGTTAATATTTCAAATCGTCAAACCAAACATGCCCCAATATTAACGATTATGGCAGAGCCTGTTAGCCTGACAAGCCAGACCCACATCAAGATGTTTGGTCTGGATCTGGAAACTCACCATTCACAGCTCAATCCGAGGGTAGATAAACAGTTGTCTTTCAAACTCCCTCTGCACGGCGTGCACGCAATTGGATATCGCTACAACCAACCAGAGCTAGTTGAAAGATTAAACTTTCGCCGTATCTGGTCGGCAAAACTCTGAACACATCTTCCCTTCTTAAGAATGACTTCAGTGCCGTTCTTTGTTCTTTTCTCAGAGAAAAGCTTAACTCCAAGTCTTCCAGAGTCGCGGTCAAAGCTGATTCGAAAGACCGCCGTTCGCCAGTTTCTGTGTTTACTAGAAGCACGCAAACGCAACTCGGCCGTCATTATGTTAAGCACCGCCCACCGACTCTATACACGATGTGATTGGCCCGACCAGAGATTGGCGATTACAGCTCAGAAGGGTATTGAGAGTTGCTAGACGACACTCGCGGGCAGATTAGATTTGCTGCCGCCAGGGTCTGTGTGTTATGGTAATCCACGTCGAATGTTCAATGAAAAAGTAATCGCTTCCATCACAAAAACCATTAGGGTTGGGTATCGTCTGGGTTTTTTACAATACCGGTGCCAAACCGGTACTTTTTAAAACGGTACCGGTGCCTAAATTCCCTGAACCGATACTTTAAAAAATAAAAAAAAAAGAGAGCCACAAAAAGACGGTGGAAGACATTAAAGAATGGCTTTTTATTTAATTATTTTTACCATCTTCAATGTTCACCTTTATTTTCCTGAAATATGACCATATTCTCTGGCTAAATATTTTATAACGCATCGCCTTATTGTTTCCAATGCAACGTATTGTGCTTCTCACATGACACACACCTCCTGTCAGAGACCGCAATAGCGCTGCTTTTTTTTCCTTCAAAATATAACATTTTAACTATATCATGAACAATATGGTATTCTGATTTTTAAATATGTGTAAGTGAATGTGTCATAATTAATCATGCACGATGGGCGCCGCCATGTTAATTTGCGCCTCACCAGAGAATCAGATCTGTCGGATTTACATCAGGTAAATTCATCCTCGTCTCTCAAAACACATTAAAGTGACCAGTTAAGTGAGAGAAGAATAGAGTAAACTATATCGTTACTTATAAAATGTGTATCGCTGATATGAATAAGACACGTAGTCAAATTATAACTGTCTGAAAGGAGTGTGATTGCCATTGTTTTTTGCTAGTGCTTATGTGCATGTAAATGTCTGGAACCTAAATAAACATGATGTGGTTGAAAACACTGAATCGCTGTGATGTGAGACAAGCGCTGAGCACGTCCGTCTCTGGCTCGGTGCCAGCCAAAGGACGGAAGCGCATTTGAACTTAAGTGGGCGGCATCGAAATAAGGAACCGAAATCTGTGTTCTGATTCGGGCCGATACATACCGGTTATATAGGTACCGGTGCCGTTTCTGTACCCAACCCTACAAACCGTTCTCATGAACAACTCAATAGCACGAGCACGACAGACCAACTAACGAACATATTACAATTATGACCAGATTAGAGGGTTATATAGATCATGAAAAGAGGAAACAAACATATATTAGGAGTATAGTATCTTACTTGTTGGACACATTTTGTAAGCTGACGCTTGAATCAGAGAGTGAGGAGATTTAGACGCTCTATACGGTGTGGAAATGAACGGGTCTTTATCATCGCTGAAGTGAACGACGATACGATCGCAAATGGACAAACAAGCGAACATGACACACGAGCATATTCAAGCAAAAGCCAGCATATATTAGTTCTGTGAAACAAAATAAAACCAATGTTACTCGCCTATGGAGAAAAAATAAAGCATCCTCGGCCTTCGCTCCTTGAGATCTCTCCAGGGCTGGAAAGTGATAGTTCTTGCCTGATCGTAAGCCTTATTTTGTTCAACAGACATGTTCCCCTTCTTTCTTTTATCTGCCATCTTTCTCTTTCTGTTGTCCCTCGGCTGATGTCCGTCCTGTGTGTCGTGTAGGCCTGTCACGATAACAAATTTTGCTGGACGATAAATTGGCTAAGAAATTGTTGCGATAAACGATAATATTGTCGTTCTGAGACCATTTTCATCTAAAATAATGATAATGGCATAATAATGCAGCTACACCTTTTCAAAGATCAATAAACTTTAATTTCTAAAGACTATTTAACACTAAACAATAAATGAACAAAACAACCAAAAACAATGAAAGCATGGACTCTCAGTCTGTTTAAAAAAATGCATTTAAATAAGTACCAAAAACAATAAATAAAATGGATGAAAACTGCAACGGATGATTGTGTTTTAGGAGCATATTAGGGGCGGCACGGTTCACCAAACCTACTGTTTGGTTTGTATCACGGTTTTCCGTTCTGTACGGTTCTTATTGTTTTTTTGTCTTTTAATCCAGAAATGTACTTCAGCATAAGATATATTAATTATCCACAATTTAGGTTACAGTATTAAAAAAAAATTGTTATATCATAGACTAATCATGCACAAACTGAACTTGACCATCTCTGAGGAACGTGATATTTTGATACAGCAAGAGAGAAGACATTGATGACATGCTTTTCATTTATTTGGCAAAAGGAGAATGTGTATTGCTATCTCTACAGGACCTGATGTGCCTTTTTGGCACACAAAGATTGAACTGAAGAATTAACTTGTGTTTATCAAACTTCAGTGTAGCTTTAAACCTCATTTATACACGACGCGTCCGCTCGAGCGCGAGGGTGCAGGTCGACGTGGAGTGCGCAAGACACCATTTCGCTTGCCGTTGTACACGTCAATTTTCGTAACTTTGCGTGTGGCTCCGCAACCGAAGAGCCATGAGTTCCAGACGCATCTGGCCGAGAACGACGTCTCATCACGCCGCACCTGGTCTGCACGTCGAGTATAAACACCTCCCCAAACGGACGAGGTGCGCGCAGTCAACGAGAGAGACGAGGAAAACAAAAAAACATGCAAATGGCAATTATCGTGGCCGGAAAAATTATCGAGCTCATTTTTTTAATCATGCGATTAATTGATTTATCGACTATCGCGACAGGCCTAGTGTCGTGTGTTTTGAATAATGACATTCACTGATCGCTCTCTTCTCCCTGTCATTAGTAAACATGCCCCTTACTGCTGATTGGCTACAAGTCTGTTTAGGTACTCGGCCCGAGTCCGTTTTGTAAAGCAGTTTTGAAATAACACTGACCCCACCTTTAAACAACACTGTTTTTTTTTTTACAGTGTAGCACCTGAGCGCAAAGAACACTTTAGACTGTAACTTTAGATTATAGTAGCCTAAAACAATGTCTAACTTTTAGCTATTAGCCTAAACACCAGCCTTTAGAGACATCAGACAAAAAGGAAGCTGTTCAGAGATGGAGAAAGTTTGATTACGACCAAACAAACTTTTACTTATTTTGAACCACTGATGTCGTTTCAAAGAAGACCAGAAACTTGTAGTAAAAAAATGAATAAGCCAATTTTGATTTCTCCTCGACTCGAGTAACAAAAGAAACCAAAGTATCAAAGATGAAAGAAACACCGAATGTGAATGAATGATGGATGAGATCATGGGACCACCGTGCATTTTTCTGTGAGAATATCCAAGGGCAAACGATTACCCATAACTCACGGTGATGTTTCCGGATGCTATCATATAGATCTGAGGGTTTGAGAGAGTGTGCGGTTTATGAGTAAAGTGAAAGAGAGAACATGAGACTGTGTGGGTGTATGAACTCCATTGTATCGGATATTCGGCTGGTATCATTTCGTGTCCTGTTAATAAATTAATAATCTAAAATAAACACCCTCTAACAACTCTCTCTCCCCATTTCTGTTGCTTTGGATTTTTACCAGCCCAGCTGCACTTGTCATCGGCCCCATTATTAACTGTAGCAGTTTGTTTTTCTCTCTCCTACAACATAAAGAATGCAAGGCTTTATCGAGAGAGGGAGGAGAACGTGTGGAAAGAGAGAGAAGAAAGGAGTGCGAGAGCGAATGCCCCTGTCAGAGATCAGAGCCGTGGTGGCTGAGACCGAAGGAGAGATTAAGCAGAGGGGTTCCTGGTGACGACTTAAAGACCCGTCTTTTCATCAGTCGCTTCCAGTCGACGCTGCCTACAGGTGCAATCAGAGAAGGAGAGAGAGAGAGAGAGAGAGAGAGAGAGAGAGAGAGACACTTGACTTTCAGCCCTCACCTTTCCTCACCTCAGCCTTTAGAAAGAAAACGCAGGGGAGGTGGCCTGTACTTCATTCTCCCTTCCCTCTTGTTTCTCTCTATCGCTCCCTCGCTCATTTTGCACATTTGATATGCAGATGACCGTCCGGCTATTCAAATGGCCAAATTGCAGGCGGCTAGGAAACCATATCTCGCTCTCTCTGACCTTCAGGAGGGTCCCCATAGCAACGCGGTCTTAAGGCTCCCGTGGCGACATTCAAGTCAAGCGCGCCGGTCTTCTGGATTTTTAGCCTTGCCGCCAAAACCTGTTCAAATCTGATTATAGAGGATTATCTCCTAATTGATTTCACTCCAGGCCAAGTTTGAGTTTTTTCCCTCCTTTTTCTTTTTTTAATAACACAACAGAAACTGTGCTCTACTTCACAGAAAAGCACAGCTGTTGGCAGGAAGAACGCATTATGTGTATTATTTATTCATGTTACTGTATGTATTAAAATGACTACAAGCATATATGGTTGTAAATTTCCATAGACAAACATCCAAATATTTATATGTGTGTGTGTAGTATAATTTATAAATGATATGTGTGTAAACATCATCCTCTCTAATTATAATGGTTTGTGTAAATGATTGACTGATAAAAGATTGACTGAAGTTATTAAATTGCAGATTCAAAGTGTGAGAATTAGCACTGTGGGCCCATGTCGTTTATGATTTAGCACATTGATTCAGGATTTGGATCGCGTGTCAAACTACTGAAATCACGTGACTCTGGCAATTCCAAATCCTGAATCGATGCACTGATTCATAATGCTCCGAAGCTTCAAGAAGCAGTGTTTTGAAATCGGCCATCAATATACAAGTCGTTATTTCGTCTTTTCGTCGCTTCATAAAATTATTGAGAGAGGAAATGACATTGCTGCCAATGGAGGCATCCCTGGCCTGACCACGCCCCCTCAGTCAGGGCTGAGTGGCAGAAGAGCTGCTGCGTGACTGGAGCTAATAGAGGAAAACGCGAGTTGAGCAAACGATCATCAGTTTAAACTAAAGGTTGGGCTCGATATAGTGGTCCTTACACCTTACCACAGATTCAGTGAGCCATGAATAACACATGCAGCCAGGAAACGTGTTTTCCTGACATGATTATTTATAACTGTCAGTCAATACATTTTTCGAGTGAATCCCACATGTGGATGGGTCAGTGTATTGAAGCGTGTATGTGCCCGCTTGTCTCGAATGGAAAACAAAAGTTTTATTCAAATTCTGAATATATTATAGACCTTTTAATAAAAAATAAATAATAATATTGCCCATGTAAGCACGCAAAGAGTGCTCCCTTTATAATCACAAAAAGCTGTCACTCATTTAATAAACGCAGTCTCACAAAGTTCCACAGTGAAGTTGGAATACAATTAATCTCTTATTTTCACGATATCTGTCCTTACAGACGCGTGGGTTTTCTGAACTCAGCACCTGGACAAACACTCGGACAAAGACTGGATTCCAAGTTCAACACCTGTGATTGGCCAACTGCGTTGTAGAAATCTACAAACAAGTCTGTGATTGGCTACATTACTCACCGACGCGAAAACATGTTGGAAATGTAATAATTTTACGAGTGCAAATACAGATACACATTGGATAATTTGCTAGCTCCTTTTCGCTAATAATATGCTATTATTACGAATTCTTACTGAGGATTAATCATAGACAGTTATGGGCAGTGTTTCCCTTTTAAAGCAGAAGCAGCAGCAGGTGGCAGTGGTTTGAGTGAGAAAATTACACGCTATTATCAAGCCGTCTCAGCGATGTCCATTGGGTCCGTGGACAAGCCTCCCCCTAACCCCCCTCTGGCGCCGGGCCTGGTTTAGTGCGTTTTCGCTGCATTTACGCTGTAAACCAGTGCTGCCTCTCAGTGTTTTTCCCACTCAGTAGGGCGTAATCGCAGTCGCTCCAGCTGACGGTGACGTCACGTGCAGTTTCAGCAGTTTGGATTACATGTCAAACTGCTACAATCACGTGACTTTGGCGATCCGAATCTTTATTTTATTTATTTGAGGTTTGAAAACAAACGTGGAAGAGAAGACTGATGCTGAATAAAGTCGTATTTTTTATTATTTTTGGACCAAAATGTATTTTCGATGCTTCAAAAGATTCTAATCAACCAACTGTTGTCACATATCGACTACTTTGATGATGTTTTTATTAGCTTTCTGGACATGGACAGTATAGTGTGTATAGACTGCATATGCTATGGGACTAAATATAAAATATATCTTAAACTGTGTTCTGAAGATGAACGGAGGTTTTACGGATGCTGAATGACATGAGGGTGAGGAATTAATGACAGAATTTTCATTTTTAGGTGAACTAACCCTTTAATGGTATAAAAATTATCAGAAACTGCAATCTGCAGTCTTTGTCAGGTGATGTCACACTCATGAGAACCGAAATGCATCATGTGCGGAGCCACCATTTATAAGGTATCAATGCTGTGGGGTTCTGTTGTTAGAGTTGTGTTTTTGATTAATTTATTTTCAGTGATAAAATTATCTGTTCTTGTTGTGTGTGTGATAGGCTGCAATAGTAAGTCTCCTGACAGAAAGCGGCAAAACTAAACAACGGTGAACGTTTTTTTTTTTTGCTTTCCCACTTTAAAGAAAGGACATCAGACAGCATGTAGTCCAATGGCCTGAGTTGCAGCAGTGCGACAACATCACCTTTGCAAACATATCTCCGAATGTACTATATAAAATACACTATTCAATTCTAAATACATTGATTTACTATGGTAATGCCAGACAGGTTGTTGTTTTTTCATGACGATGACGTGATTTATTGGAACATAATTTCTGTTTTATTGTGTTAGGCATTTTGATGTGTATAACTGATACATTAAAGAACAAAAATGCACAAAAAGTGTATTAAATAATTAAAGAGCCATCCCTAAGCATTAATGAACTATACAGTTAACATGACATTATCATTACAGTAAGCCCACCTTTGTTGATACCACTGTTGTCGCAGTCTTTCGGTCGGTATGTAAATAAATCATGTTCAGAAAGGCTTTTGTTTGTATTATTCTATATTTTTCTATTATTTTTCCATTGTTGCACTTTGAGATTCTTCGGAATGAAAAGTGCATTATAGATAAAATATATTATTATTATGTACGTACCTACCCAGCCATTGGTGAAATGTCCGTGGGCTTCAACAGATGTATAATTTTTAAATTGTTCCTTGGTATATGCGCTTATACCAAAAACTAGATAGTTGACAATGTCGAGGTATGAGGATGAAGATAGCAATGCAGGGTCAGCTCAGCGCTACAACTCACTTCAGTCAGCTCATATGGAGCTATGTACTGAAAGGATGACAATTTTTCCAAATAACAGTCCTTGGCATCTTTATTGAGTTAATCGCGGTATGGCTTTTTTTCATTTTATTTTTCTTTTGCTTCTCCATTGCTATCTCTACTAGATATTAATATCTTCACTACGAGTCAGGTGACGTCACGCACAACAAACCCACGTGTCAGTCAAAGACCGACTGAGGTATTTAACGGATTGTTTGTCTGAAAGGAAAAAGTCATATACATCTAGGATGATTTGAGGGTGAGTAAATCATGATGCAATTTTCATTTTTGGGTGAACTATCTATATAAGATCTGAGACATTGGTTTTGTGGAAAATATTTAGTATAACGGATCAAAAGGAGCAAACGTCGCGACTCGTGTGCCTCATAAAATGGCGTCATCAAAACAATTAGATATCATACACCTGTCATTGTCATGAAACACAGACTATAACATTTACCCACACCACAGTAATACTCTACTCACATTAATGGGCACTGATGTTCTTTTGAGATCATGATGTCCTAGTACTTTGACACGGAAGCGCAGGATGAACTTCAGATTTTGGGAGATAGCGTAACGGCTAACTTGGATCACGTGTGCCTTGATAACCAATCACATTGAAGCATTAACGTCATTGCATTTCGTTCGGACAGTGATCATCCTTGACACTACAGGATAATGAATTGGACAATGAAAGGAGGTGATTCTTCAATATATATAACTGTATATAACTTTATTACATTAGGTATGTTTGGCTTGACCTGCGCAGACCGATCATGTAGACTACAAATTCTGTTGGTGGGATTTAAAACAGAATTTAAAGGCACACTATGTACGATTTTTAGATTAAAATGTCCCCCCCAAAAAAAACAATGTTACATATTTTGATGTGTTTACATTAATGTTTCCAAAAATATATAAATCCAGATTAATCACCTATTTTAGTGTTACGGACAGTGTCAACATCATTTTCGCACTACTCTTGATTTCCGTAGAAACCATGGAAACACCAAAGTCGCTTTAATATAGTGTATTTTATTAGACAGATGAGCAACTGTTTGGATATACAGTTATCAACAGAAAACAAATCATTGTTTTTCAGCACAACACGGTTAGTCTTAGTGTTTGAATCATTTCGAGTAACGTTTTTACCATGCCTTAGAGACGTGGTTAAAGTGCCTCAGAAAGTGGCTAACATAGCATAATCAAAGAGAGCTTTGCCATTATACAATATATTTTAAAATTAATTGCATGTCATTTAGCAACAGTCATTAAGTCATCCTCTTTTTATTAATATGATATTCTTATACCGATCTCCAGTCTAAGACTGAGAAATCTCTCATACCAGCCACAGAGCGAACACACCGTAACTTTATGACATAACTTTCAACACACTCAAATGTATTTAGTATGATTGTTTTAACCATGTTAAACAGTGCTGCATTAGTATACTCAATGAAAGACTGGTGTTTTGTCCAGGCCTCTCTCATTAGCATTTACTCCCAAGGGTTCTCGCCGCGTCCTGCTTTTCATACCAAAGCAAGACAAGTTTATTTATATAGCACATTTCATACACAATGGTAGTTCAAAGTGCTTTACATAGAAGACCACCATAATGTTTAATACATTCGCTCATTCATGAAAATTATTTCTGCCCAAGTCAGCTGTGAAGAGTCAAGACTACATCTCCCATGATTCCACGCTCATTCACGCCGTCTTCAAGCTACGCCTTTATGAATAAGTGATCTAGCGGTGAAGTGTACATACTGTGCCTTTAATTGGATGGTATGTTGCATTAGGTTGCAAGGCCACAGGTTGAGAATCACTTCCATTGAGCTTCATGATTGTAGGGGGTACAGATGATGAAAGGTCAATGCAATTATTAAATAAATATATTAAACCGATTAAAATGTCTTATTAAAAAAAAATCTAATTAAAATTGAATCAAAGTTGAATTTTATTAAATAATTTGAATATGAAATTCAATAGCCTACCTTTCAATGAAAGGTTTGCATTATTTAAAATTATTTTTATTTTAAGAGTTACTTTAAAGGGATGGTTCACCAAAAGATTCTAATTTTGTCATCACTTACTCACCCTCAAGTATTTCCAAACCTGTTGAACAAAGAAGAAGATATTTTGAAGAATGTCAGTAACCAAACAATTGATGCCCCCATTGACTTCCATAGTATTTTCTTTCAAAGTCAAGGGCTACCATCAGTTTGATTGCAGCATTCTTTAAAATATCTTCTTTTGTGTTGTGAAGTGATGATAAAATCTTCATTTTTGGCTGAACTATCTATCTATTTTAAACGTTGATTGAACATGGTGTTTTTCCTTTTTGAGGACTCAGCTAAAATGGGCCATCAGGTAAAATGGGCCAAATAAGGTTGTAGCATCATATCTCTTAAATTTTTTACAGCCAATCACAGTAACTGATCTTACATTGTTACTTCAACACTTGTTGACATGTAAGATTGGTCTGAGTTTTTTATGGTAGGCAGAGCAGAGAGTTACATGAAGCTTGTCAGAGAAATAGTTAGGTAATGAGCCTGACATAGTACATTTCATCCATCATAAATAAGGGTACTAAAGCAATTATAAGTAAGCCTACTAACAAAGCAAAGGTTTATGAACAAGGTTATGACATGCTCTTTCAAATAAAAAAGTTTAATTTAAAAAAGAAACTTCGATTTTTGTGAAAAGGATCATTTTATGCCGAAATGGCTGGTTAAGCTAAAATGGGCCACAGGATTCACCTAAAATGGGCTCCATAGACACGCATACACTTTTACACAGATTTTTTTTTTTGTCAAACATGTTCTAATCTTTAACAAAATGTTTGCAAAATATTTGACAAGCATACATGCACACAAAATACACTAATGCACAGAAACACAAACCTATACATTATGATCAGTTCATTTTATTAGCATTTTTTTTTTTTTAATGAAATATTTGTCCGACTTTCTGCTTAATTAAATACTTTTTATGGTGCTTTTGTGGTACACTAAAGACAGAAGTGTCACTTTACTGTTAAAAATTAAAAAAATTCGGCCAATATTATTTGTTTTGTTCTCTTTTTATATTGGCCCATTTTACCTGAACAGCTGACCCATTTTACCTGAATGTTATGCCGTGGCTCGAGAAGGTACCAGCTTATACTCTTATAATTGTAAAACAATTATACTTTTTCACATTTAAAATGTATATACATATTTAAGAGACCCATGCTAACTTACTAATTTATAAAAATATCATTAGATCTCATACACAGCTTATTTGATGGTATTATAAGTCATTTACCAAAATGTGGCCCATTATAGCTGACCTCACCCTAGATATATGTGTAGCAGCACGTCTTGAAGTTGAGCATATAAAAATAAACATATAGCAATGAGATTAAATAGAGATAAAAATTTGCTTAAATATTTCTGATTAAATTGTTCTTCAAAACCTAATTATCTAAGATTTGTAATCCACATTCATTTTATACTGACTGTACGTCAACAATTGTCAAATTTACTGCCATTTTTAGGACCAAAGAAAACTGAAGGAGAAAAATCAGACATATAGTTCAGAAATCCCTGAGCAAACACTGGGCAATAAAATATTCCCCTGGGTCATTTATAGCATACAAGGAGATTTTAGAAAAATGATTATACAATAAAGATGACCGCAGAAGCCAATAAGGACATTTTTACATGTTTTTCTTTCCCTCCCTTGTGTTCCAGAACCTTCCCCTTCGCACCTAAATCACATTACACCAGTGAGAGGTTTGTGGTGTGACATTAGTGTCCCAGGCCAATAATCCAGTCCTCGCCTCAGCATCACCTGTGACTGTGTGCCAACCTCACGGGGACAATCACTACCAGATTTCGTGAGTTTTCATATAAATGAAATTGTTGCCAGAAGGCAATGGTTGCTTTGACAACTAAATGGTATTTCGGAAAATATACAGATGGATCTAAAAGAAAGCAGAGAAAGAGAGATACAGTCTGAAATAAATAATACGAGAAAATATATTTCTGTGTGCTTAAAGAACACATGTATTGCTCTGCTGGCAATGGATGTCAACTGTAAAAGCCAGTGTTTAGCTTTATAGAAGATATAAAAATACCCGAAGATATAGAAATACCCGGACTGATGGTAGTGTGGGAAGAAAAACCCAAATTCTGTCATTATTTACTCACCCTCATGTCTTTCCAAACCCTTACGACTTTTATTCATCTACGGAAAACAAATGAAGATCTTTCTGATGAAATCTGAGAGCTTTCTGTCCCTCCATTGACAACTGACACCTCAAAAAGTTCATAAAGAGATCGTAAAACTAATCCATATGAATCAAACGGTTTAGTCCAAATTTTCTGAAGAGACTTGATCACAAATTTAGACTCTTATTCACATATAAACATTGATCAGCAAACATAAACAGAACTCGCGAGAACAAACCTCATTGGTTCTTGCTGAAGCTCAAACGTGATGCGTAACAGGAGAATGAACCTCATTGGTTCTGCTGAAGCTCAGACGTGATGCGTTACACGAGAATGAACCTCATTGGTTCTTGCTGAAGCTCAACCGTGATGCGTAACACGAGAATGAACCTCATTGGTTCTTGCTGAAGCTCAAACGTGATGCGTAACAGGAGAATGAACCTCATTGGTTCTGCTGAAGCTCAGACGTGATGCGTTACACGAGAATGAACCTCATTGGTTCTTGCTGAAGCTCAAACGTGATGCGTAACACGAGAATGAACCTCATTGGTTCTTGCTGAAGCTCAAACGTGATGCGTAACAGGAGAACGAACCTCATTGGTTCTTGCTGAAGCTCAAACGTGCTGCGTTACACGAGAATGAACCTCATTGGTTCTTGCTGAAGCTCAAACGTGATGCGTAACAGGAGAACGAACCTCATTGGTTCTTGCTGAAGCTCAAACGTGATGCGTAACACGAGAATGAACCTCATTGGTTCTTGCTGAAGCTCAACCGTGATGCGTAACACGAGAATGAACCTCATTGGTTCTTGCTGAAGCTCAAACGTGATGCGTAACAGGAGAACGAACCTCATTGGTTCTTGCTGAAGCTCAAACGTGATGCGTAACACGAGAATGAACCTCATTGGTTCTTGCTGAAGCTCAAACGTGATGCGTAACAGGAGAATGAACCTCATTGGTTCTGCTGAAGCTCAAACGTGATGCGTAACACGAGAATGAACCTCATTGGTTCTGCTGAAGCTCAGACGTGATGCGTTACACGAGAATGAACCTCATTGGTTCTTGCTGAAGCTCAACCGTGATGCGTAACACGAGAATGAACCTCATTGGTTCTTGCTGAAGCTCAAACGTGATGCGTAACAGGAGAATGAACCTCATTGGTTCTGCTGAAGCTCAGACGTGATGCGTTACACGAGAATGAACCTCATTGGTTCTTGCTGAAGCTCAAACGTGCTGCGTTACACGAGAATGAACCTCATTGGTTCTTGCTGAAGCTCAACCGTGATGCGTAACACGAGAATGAACCTCATTGGTTCTTGCTGAAGCTCAAACGTGATGCGTAACAGGAGAACGAACCTCATTGGTTCTTGCTGAAGCTCAAACGTGATGCGTAACACGAGAATGAACCTCATTGGTTCTTGCTGAAGCTCAAACGTGATGCGTTACACGAGAATGAACCTCATTGGTTCTTGCTGAAGCTCAACCGTGATGCGTAACACGAGAATGAACCTCATTGGTTCTTGCTGAAGCTCAAACGTGATGCGTAACAGGAGAACGAACCTCATTGGTTCTTGCAGAAGCTCAAACGTGATGCGTAACAGGAGAACAAATCTCACTGGTTCTTGCTGAAGCTCAAACGTGATGCGTAACACGAGAATGAACCTCATTGGTTCTTGCTGAAGCTCAAACGTGATGCGTAACACGAGAATGAACCTCATTGGTTCTTGCTGAAGCTCAAACGTGATGCGTAACACGAGAACGAACCTCATTGGTTCTTGCTGAAGCTCAAACGTGATGCGTAACAGGAGAACAAACCTCATTGGTTCTTGCTGAAGCTCAAACGTGATGCGTAACACGAGAATGAACCTCATTGGTTCTTGCTGAAGCTCAAACGTGATGCGTAACACGAGAATAAACCTCATTGGTTCTTGCTGAAGCTCAAACGTGATGCGTAACACGAGAATGAACCTCATTGGTTCTTGCTGAAGCTCAACCGTGATGCGTAACACGAGAACGAACCTCATTGGTTCTTGCTGAAGCTCAAACGTGATGCGTAACACGAGAATGAACCTCATTGGTTCTTGCTGAAGCTCAAACGTGATGCGTAACAGGAGAACGCACCTCATTGGTTCTTGCTGAAGCTCAACCGTGATGCGTAACACAAGAATGAACCTCATTGGTTCTCGCATTTCAAGTGTACATGCTTGAGCTTCTGTTTACCCCAACTGATGTGTGAGTTAATGAATGTTTATATGTGAATAAAAGCCTTATATAAATTCAATCTGTTTATCATATAAAGCCATCAAGTCCTTCAGAAAATTTTGACTAAACTGCTCAATTCATATGAGTTAGTTTCACAATCTCTTTCTTAACTTTTTGAAGTGTCAGTTGCGTATCAGTTGAGAGACAGAAAGCTCTCAGATTTCATTAAATGATGTTAATTTGTGTTTGGAAGATAAATTAACATCTTACAAGTTTGGAACGACATGAGGAATTAATGACAGAATTTTTATTTTTGGGTGAACTATTCCTTTAAATAGTTTTCATCTCATTTAGTTGCATGTTCAGTGCAAGTCCAGGAAACTCAATGCATACAAACACGAGCACAGTAAAGAAGATCCAAGAAAGCATCGTAAAGTTTTTTTTTTGTGTGTTTTTTAATCAACATTTCTTCAAAGGAATGTATTAGTTGTTTAACCCTTTTAAAGGCATGTATGCAGGAGGGAAAACAAGAGGGGGGTCGTGAGGGGGAAGATGAAGGGATGGACACAGAAAAGAAAACATCACACACACAAATATGGTGTTTTACAAACGTCTGAACACATCACTGGAGAGGAATGGAGGTCTTTAAAATGGCCGCCACCCGCTGGCTATTGGCACAGAGAAACACGTACACACAACTGAAGCGTTCTCTAAAAAAATACACACTTTGTGGTTCCGTCCCCGCTTGTGTCTGCGTACAGAATACTGGTCCCAGCGTTCGTGGCGAAAGCAAGTGCACAAAGAACCGCTCGATGTGAAAGACAGAAGGTGGACCTTTCTGAGGCCAGATGTTCGATAAACGAGACCTAAAAAAGGGAGGATGGTGAGCAGAGAGAGTTTGTGTCTCCTCGTGTGTCCTCTGTGAACGTTCCCCTCCACCTCGGTCCGTCTCTAATCGATGTCCACGTGTGTTTGGGACATTTACGCACACCTGCACGCACACACACGTATCCAAGTCCATGTGCACAGGGTCAGAGACATGGCTTACGCTGATTGTTTTAGTAAATGCAACAGAATTTGAACAGAAATTGAACGCTTAAATATGTATGAAACAGCTCACGAATACAACAGCGCCGAACAAATGAAACACCTCCACGTTTTAGGCAACTTGATACTGAAGTAACAAAATCCAAATTTGCGTGTAAGAAGAAAACATCAATGTGACAGGAAAACAATGTCGTTTTTTTTCTTTTTCTCACAGTCTTGATGCACCAGAGTGATACAAAACTAAATGCTTTTGAGAGGACAAATATTGAAGCTTTCTAGGCAGATTGAAAACAGTAACAGATTGTTCAAGTCCCAACATCAGTCACAAATCACATCTGCAAAATAAGACCACTAACATATTTGGGTATAAATGGCTTGTTATTACGTGCGCGTATGCGGTGTATTTCTTAGCGGTAACATTCTTTTACACGCATACAAAACACACGGTGACAATGGCAGTGAAACAGAACACAATTTGTACTCTTAAGGCCAAACATATATTCTATGCAAGTATGCAAATACAGGCGCTAATGCTTACACAACACACCGCAAGTACAAGAACAGTTTATCTGCTTTTTCGGAGTAGCATACTAGCTTACTTCTCTTACTATGGAGCCCTGCTCATGACATGCAAAAGACAAATGTGGCAGTGAATGTACAATTTCTTCACATGACTTATTCATTTCTGGCCAAGTTTTATTAATGTGTTTCCATTATTTTAATTAAATCGTGGTCACATGTCCCTCCATAAAGCTCTTTTTAGCTAATTAGCTGCATCTGACATTGCATACTTCCCTACTATATAGAATAGGCGAAAAACAGTATGTTATCTACTAGAGAATCTGAAGTGTGCATATGATGGACACTTTACTATCCCATGAGGCCACAGGAGAGGCGAATGTAGTACATTCATACCATATACAACATACTTTTTTTAGTGGTTGTGAAGTAATTCAAAATAAGTACCTGCTCAAGAGAGTATGCGATTTTGGACGCAGTCCTAGTCAAAGCCCGCATTCATAATAGTATACTAGCTTAGTATGCCATTTTGAATTCAACTTTTGAGCTTTTCGGAAGAAATTGTACATACTATCTGAAAGCTTACTAGCTTAGTGAGATTGGCTGTGCTCGAAATCGCACACACTCTTGAGTAGGTATTTTTTTGTAAAAGTAATTACTCCACAAGTGTATTGTATAAGTGTGCGAATGTAATTCAGATGTACTACATTCGCCATGTTGTCATCATCATGTGACCTTCCAACATCAGTTACGTCATATCAGTGGCATTCAAAAATCCTCTCCCGTGGCCTCAGGGGATAGTAAAGTGTCCGTCGTATGCACACTTCAGAATCTGGTCATCCGGGTACTTTTTGTCTACTCTTATGCACTGCAAAAAATGCATTTCTTAGTATTTTTGTCTTGTTTCTAGTCTAAATATCTAAAAATTCTTACATTACAAACATTTACTAGACAAGTACAAATTATTGTCTTGTTTTGAGGAAAAAAAACTCAAAATTAAGAGAGATTTTGGCTTAAAATAAGCTAAATAATCTGCCAGTGGGTTAAGTAAAATAATGTTGTTTTAAGATTATTTTGCTTACCCCAATATTATTATTTAGCTTATTTTAAGCAAAAACTCTCTTAATTTTGAGGATTTTTTTCCCAAAACAAGACAATTACTTTTGCTTGTCCAGTAAGTACTTTGTGTTTTAATAATTTTTAGATGTTTACTTAAATACTAAGTAAAAAAATCATTTTTTGCAGTATGAGTACTGTGAACTTGGACATGCTTATTTTGTTACATACTGTTCTTTACTTACTTTAAAGTAGGGAAGTATGCGAATTCGGATGCAGCCATCGTTTTCCCAAACTATCGATCTGCCATGACAGAGAACTGACCGTAGAAGAAGATTATGCTAATATTTGCTATAGCGCCTGGCCGCATTTCAACGTGCTAGAAGCGTTTGCATTCACATACTTGCATAGAGTATGTTGCAGGCCTAAAAGAGATTTTCATTGGCACTAACTGAGATAAACACACAGCTAGTTACAAAGCTGCATGATTGTGTGTGTGTGTGTATGTGTATGTGTATGTGTATGTGTATGTGTGTGTGTGTGTGTGTGTGTGTGTGTGTGTGTGTGTGTGTGTGAAAGAGAGAAAGGCAAAGAGAGTAGAGAAATAGAATGCGAAGAACAATGCTAATCACGGCATTTGTTGAGGTAACCAGCATATATGCCCAATCAGAATGGCTTTTGATTGAGATTTGGATGTGTGTGTGTGTGTGTGTGTTTGTGATGAAAATCTCTTTACAAGAGCTTTTCTGTGTGCCATGGCCATTGAGTCGTTCTCCGAGTGTGTGTGTGTGTGTGTGTGTGTGTGTGTGTGTCCGAACACATCTACATTAATTGAGACGTGCCCGCAGATACTCAAGAATTTGAAACGAGTCTAGAAATATTTCCACTTCAGTTCATGTGAACAAAAAAGAGCACTGTGTGTCTGTAAAAGAGTAATTCTGTGTGTCCATCTATCCTGTTGTCCATCTGAGAGAATGAGTTCCTTTCTTCCCCTCCTCATCTGTCTCTTTGTACCTCAGAAGACCACCGGGCCCAGATCTGCCTCTTCCACTGTTTCAGACGAGTTTAATAAAAACCTTTCCATCCCTCTCTTTCTCTCTCTCTCTCTCCTCCTTCAAGCATCTTTCAACTTTCCTTCTCTTCCCCCACCTCACCCTCCCCCATTTTTTTTTCTTTTAATGTGATTCTTCCATAGTTTCACAGTCGTTCTAGAAGTTTCCTCGCTCGTGCGTTTGCTTTCCCAACAGGCGGTGTTCGCATTCTTTTCTTTTTTATTTCACCCCTATCCGATTCTTGCCTCCTTCCTGGGTTTTTTCCCTTATTTCCAAGCGTCTTTAAAAATAATAATAAAAAAAAGCATTCTCGGATTGTTCTACCTCAACACATTCACAAACGAGGTCTAGCTTCAAAACTACATCAGAGTACAAGGAGCTATAAAAATATATGTGTAGAGCGGAGGAGACTCCTGGGAAAGAGGAAAATGAGGGGGAACCAAACAAACTTGGTTTCGGCAACAAAATGAGAGCATTAAATTAATTTACAACTCAAAAAGGGAAAGAAACAAGGTCAGCATGTCATAAAAAATAGGAAAACAAAAATTAGGCCTAGCAAACTGTAACTTTACATGGAAAAAAATCTAAAAATTATTTTACGGAGTATTCATATATAATTATAATCTATGTGTTGAAAGCGATAAAAAAACTTTTTTGATGTTCGCCCATATTTTTGTGTTTTGGTTTTGAAACAGTCTAACAAACACACGCGCCCTTGCTCACACTAACACTGTACTCAGTCGCACACTCATCCACGCACAAAAACACTCGCGAGTTGTATTGAAGCACGCCGGTCGCAACGTGCAGTGTTGGAATATTTATCCTACACACTCACAAAATACACACGTTATTAAAATATACAAGATTCTCCACGCCACTACAACTCCACCAATCAAACACATGGGTCCTAGATCACGTGACTGCAGCCCTGTGTGGCGATTGGCTGAATTAATGGCCCCTCCCCCATTACGAAGGAGTTTAACACAAACTAGACTGCTATTTGTGAGTAAATGTAGCATTCGAAGTCAGAGTTCAAATGTTGTCTTTGTAGGTTTGGACAAGTTTTCTTTTTCTTTTTTGTGTGAGTTTATAGTCTGTTTTTGCAAGTACATCAGAAAAAAGTTTTGATGCTTGTGCTGCAGAACGCCCCCCATTAAAGGAGTTAATGTTTTTTCAGTTGGCTGAATCACTCCAGGAGGACTTCTCTAGCTTTAAGAACTTGTCCCCATGTGGGACGTCAGAGAGAGGGAGGCCCTCACAACAGGACATCCTCTCTCCAACAAAAGGCCGAAGTTTGGGGGGGGGGGGGGGGTGACGAGGAATGATAACACACACAGACACACTCCACCACGAATGGTCGGTGTGTCGGAGAAATGCGTGTGAAGGGAAAAAAGGATCTGATCTACGGGGATGCAGGCTGTGGGGGCGGGGCTTGGGGGCGTGGTTTAGGTAGTCGTTTAAGGTGGGTGTGGTCTTAGCAGATGTTTTCGGTAAGGTCGCCTCCGGTCCTCATACTTTATAGTAGATGTTGGCGGGACTCTGAGGGGGCATCTCCTGTACGATGTAGACCGGATGGCCGTAGTCCCCGCTCACTTTCTCGTAGTGCGGGCAGTAGGCGGAGTCAGAAGTCCGCAGCGGGATGATGATGTCGCTAGGCTCGGAGCCGTTGTTATTGCCGCCTCCCACGCCCCCACCGCAGCCCCTTTTGGGCGAGGTCAGGGAGGAGAGGGAGAGGGGCGGGTGGTGCGATTCGGAGTGCTTGGCATGTCGTCGCCGGTAGCACACCACGCAGATCACGGCGGTCACGAGCAGGAGGAACGCCGAACCGCCCGCCGCGCCTGCGATAACTGCGATGTTGGAGGGAGGGAGGGGGCCGTTTTCTCCACCAGGACCTCTGGGAGGAATTCTGGGATGTGTGTTGTTTCCAGCACCTGCAAAACAAAGTGAGGATTTCGATCAGTTCCACAGAGACACTCCATATATGTGCGCCTGCATTTTGACTTTGTGATTTAGAGATAATAACAGAGATGGACAATAGTGGAGTATTTTTACTTTCCACACTCAGTTAAAAACAACCCAAGTTGGGTTGAAAATGGACAAACCAAGAAATTGGGTTGTTTGAATGTGTCCATTCACTGTGGGTTCAAACAACCCAATTTCTGGGTTTGTCCATTTCCAACCCAACTTGGGTTGTTTTTAACCCAGCATTTTTTAGAGTGCAAGTAATTTTGTTTTTCTAAGTATATTTACTTTATCTATGTTCTTCTTTGGAAAACTTTTACTTCACAACATTCCAAACATAATATTGTACTTTTTCCTGCACTGCGATTCATAATGAATATCATTTAATACTTAATTACATTAAAAATTTAGTGCTGTACACTCAAAAAAATGCTGGGTTAAAAACAACCCAAGTTGGGTTGGAAATGGACAAACCCAGAAATCGGGTTGTTTGAACCCAGTGAATGGACACATTCAAACAACCCAATTTCTGGGTTTGTCCATTTCCAACCCAACTTGGGTTGTTTTTAACCCAGCATTTTTTAGAGTGCATACAATTTTTACTTGAGTACAAGTAAGTAAGAAATGTAATTAAGAGTTAAAGGTAAAAAAACAACAACTTTTATTTATGAAATGTAGAGCAGTAAAAAGTACGACATTATATATTATGCTTTGGAACGCAGTGAAGTAAAAGTTTTCAAAAGAAAAACCCTGCTAACGTATATACTTGAAAAATGTACTTTACTTGAGTAGAAAGTAAAAAATACTCCACTACTGTCCGCCTTTTGGATAACAATTTAAATGGTGGCTGTCATAACTTGTTTTTGAGAAAATGTCCTCTTTTTCAGACATTTTTAATGGAGGTTATTTGTTCTAACATAGACAACCATAAAAATTAATATTTTTATCCAACAAGGATGGATATATAGAGACACTCCATGTGCGCTTGCATTTTGACTTAGATATAATTAGTAATTTAGAGATAATAATTTAAATGGTGGCTGTCATAAAAACTTGTTTTAGAGAAAATGTCCTCGTTTTCAGACGTTTTTAATTGAGGTTAGAGATTTGTTCTAACATAGACTACCATACAAATCAGTATTTTTATCCAACAAGGATGCATTAGATCAAAAGTGACACTAAAGACATTTATGCTTTTACAAAAGATTTCTATTTCGACCTTCATCTGAACTTTTTATTAATTTATTAAAGAAAGAAAATTAAAAAGTACATTGCTAACAGGTAAAAATAAGTAAAGATAGAATGGATATATATGTAGTGCATATATTTAATATTTATGATTTTATTTATGTGAAATTCTTAGCTAACTAGATAATGAACCTCATTGGTTCTTGCTGAAACTCAAACGTGATGCGTAACACAAGAATGAACCTCATTGGTTCTCGCACATCAAGCAAACATGCTTGAGTGTCCATTTGCCACAACTGATGTATAAGTTGATGAATGTTTATATGTGAATAAAAGTACAAATTTCCTAAATTCAGTCTGTTCATCATATAAAGCTCTTTAGACATTTTGGACTAAACCGCTTGATTCATATGGATTAGTTTTATGATCCCCTTATGAACTTTTTAAAGCGTCAAACTGGTTGTGCTGTCAATGGAGCTCTAAGAACAGAAACAGAAAACTCTAACATTTCACTTTCATCTGGAATGGTCTTATTAATGACAGAATTTTCATTTTAGGGTGAACTATCACATTAAGTGACAAAATAACCTGTATGGTCTGTATATCATACACTCTAAAAAATCCTGGGTTAAAAATAACCCAAGTTTGGTTGAAAATGGACAAACCCAGAAATTAAGTTGCTTGAACCCACAGTGAATGGACACATTTAAACAACCCAATTTCTGGGTTTGTCCATTTTCAACCTAACTTGGGTTGTTTTTAACCCAGCATTTCTAAGAATGTAATGAAAAGGGTGATTTGAGTTTTCATTTAACTTCCACCAAAATTATGGAAGTCACATATTGATACCGTGAACAAACTTCAACGTAAAATTAGTTGAACGCGAACCCTCAACTGATGCCCTTTGGCTAAGCGTAGTTTTCTAAAGTTCGGTGCTTTTTGTCAGGGAAACTTTCTGGATCCCATGTGGTGATGACACCCATTAGTGAGATGACCACCTTTAACTTGTTCCCGAATTGGAGCGTGGACTCAGAGAAGTGCCCTCTGACACTTACATGAGTATTAGTCTGATGTAGCGGGTTCATTAGTGCTGCCACATCCTGCCCTCTGGCATCGCCTTCCTCGTCTACCTCGTCATCTGATGGGCTACTTAATGACTTTAACCAATCAAATGGAACAAATTAAACAGGGCCAGTCATCTAACCCCTTGATTGGCTTGTTCGTGTCCTTAACAGATCAGACTGAACCAATTAGAGCCCTCCGTGTTCACTCAAACTGTCAGAAATCTGAATAAAGTTGGAGGAAGAACTGGACTTTTCTCTGAACTCGCCGACCATTGACTCAGATCACAGCGGGTCGAGGTGGATTGGGTTTCCGCAAACATGCGCGTTTTGGCGCGTGTAAACCTGCGGTCAGCCGCTGTGGCCTGGCAATGGAGACGGGAGCCACAATCATCAGTGCGTTGAGTTGAAAAAAAATGTGTATTTGACTACAGCGTTAAGTCCGGTTCACAATAAGAACAAAATGCAGAAGTGGCACATGTGGCAGACAAAAGGTCTATTCACAAACTGGAAAAACCTCTTCTAATCAAGCAACGTTTTGTCTCCAGTATAAAAAGTTTTATAGAAGTGCTGTTTTTTAATTCAACGTTTTTTGAGTGAATATCCATGCTGAGTATTTCCTCTGTGTCAATAGGCCTTTATAGTATAGCAGACAAGGCTACACCATGAATTATTCTTAATATAGCAACTTTTTTTTGTTTTTTTTGCGGCTTGAAGTTGTTTATCGTTACATTTTTTTGCCCTAAAAGCTGTTAAACACTCAGAAGACACACCAGGGAGTAGCAGCTCTAAATGCTCTCTTCTGTGATACAAAAACATAATAAATAACTTTTCTTTTTTTTAACACATGGAAACATGAGCTGTGGTTTCTGTGCTGCAGCTTTGCACACTGGAATCGAGTATTTAGGCTCTTCTATGAACAACAGCTGAGAGAGCATTTTAATAGATGTGGGATCTATGAGGCTATATTAGTCATTTATCTTTACATAACGGGATTATGGCGTGTGGGAGGCATTTCGCTGGGGAAATGAAAGCCAATCTAAACGCTGTGGCTTGATTGGGCTCTTTAAGATGAAGAACCTGAGGAAGTGCAAAACCTCACAATAGAGATGTGCTAGATAACCACCACATGGTCATTCTCAAAGGTGAACTGGCTCACTATATAAAGACTTTACTGCCCGGTTTCACAGACGAGGCTTAATCTCAGACTAAACTAAAATGTTTGAGCTGTTTTAACCGAAAGCATCTTACACTGTTATGTCTTAAAATATGCCAGTGCCATTGTTTTGTCTCAAGAAGCACACCAGTAATGTCTTATTTAAGGCACGTTTATAAAAAAAACTAAAACTAAGGCCTAATCCTGGCTTAATCTAAGCCCTGTCTGTGAAACCAGGCCTATAGGTTCCTATAGACAGTTCTTTTAAAAAATGAAAATCTTAAATAGTTGGCATGAAAGATAGTTTCTTTCTATTGTATGTCCAAACTGCTGTTTTGACACACAGACTGTCCAGCTTCAAAATGGACAAAAAACCAAGTAGTACATATGACTTGTGAGGTATATTTAAAGTCTTCTGAAGACACATGATAGCATTGAGCTTTTATTTAAGGGTTTTTTAGGATGAAAAATCATCGCCACATCATGCTCAGTTGCAATTTGGTGACATTAAATTGGCTTGAAATGGCAACTGAACTACATTTTCATAGAATATATATTTTGTGCAACATTTTGCAGCTGCTTTGAAACAATATGTACTGTATTGTGACAAGTGCTATAGAAATAAAACTATTGAATTGAAACCGGGGTATTCACTCACACACACACACACACACACACACACACACACACACACACACACACACACACACACACCTTTTCAATGGCTTTAAAAGTCAAGAAATAGAGGAGTTGTATGGACACTTTCATGTTTCACTTCTTATTTTCTTTTTCTTTTCTTTTTTGTGGCAGTTTAAAGATTCATCAAAAATAATCTTGTTTTGTGTTCCATAAAATAAAGAGTTGTTATTTTTGGGGTGAACTATTCCTAAGGCACACTATAGCTCATTGGCAATGGGACACCGATTGGAAAGGTACAACAGGTTAGATTACAAGCACACTTTAAATACAAGACATGGAACAAATGAGCATTGTGCTAACTTAGCTGAACATAGTGTGTGTGTGTGTGTGTGTGTGTGTGTGTGTGTGTGTGTGTGTGTGTGTGTGTGTGTGTGTGTGTGTGTGTGTGTGTGTGTGTGTGTGTGTGTGTGTGTGTGTGTGTGTGTGTGTGTGTGTGTGTGTGTGTGTGTGTGTGTGTGTGTGTGTGTGTGTAGTTGTGATCTCTACGGGAGACAATGAGAGCTCCTGCCGAGCGAGGGAATGGTCGGAAATGTAGGGATCTGTCTGCAGGCGTTCTCAATTGGCCCATCATTATTCTTGACACAATTCTCTCGTTTTCTCTCTCCATCCCTCACTCCTGTCCTCCACCTTCACGGCATGTTTTTATGACTGTCCGTGCTATTTGTGCTTGTAATGACCTCTAGACCCCAAAAACCCACCACAACTCAGAGAGAGAGAGAGAGAGAGAGAGAGAGAGAGAGAGAGAGAGAGAGAGAGACAGACAGACAGACAGACAGATAGATAATTGATGGACGGACAGACGGATGGATGGACAGACAGACAGACAGGCGATAGATAGATAGATAGATAGATAGATAGATAGATAGATAGATAGATAGATAGATAGATAGATAGATAGATAGATAGATAGATAGATAGATAGATAGATAGAACAACAGATAGATAGATAGATAGATAGATAGATAGATAGATAGATAGATAGATAGATAGATAGATAGATAGATAGATAGATAGATAGATAGATAGATAGATAGATAGATAGATAGATAGATAGAACAACAGATAGATAGATAGATAGATAGATAGATAGATAGATAGATAGATAGATAGATAGATAGATAGATAGATAGATAGATAGATAGATAGATAGATAGATAGAACAACAGATAGATAGATAGATAGATAGATAGATAGATAGATAGATAGATAGATAGATAGATAGATAGATAGATAGATAGATAGATAGATAGATAGATAGATAGATAGATAGATAGATAGATAGATTTTGTGTCTGCATGTCAAAGAATAAACAGAATAAAAGACGAGGCGCTCCCAAATGTCACAGCAGTGCAAACAAAGAGTTTGAGTAATTTTCTCATTCTATCATCATACACTAATCATCGTCCTCTCCCTCCCATTTTCTGTGTCTTTCTTCCTCTCAGGACCAACTAAACCCGGGCTGCTAAACTAATGGCATTAATAAGTCTCCGAAACGATGGCTCTCCGCTCCTCTCATCCTTTATCCTTCCCCGCGCGGCCATTACCCCCACCGCATTCTGCCTCCGTAGAAGATGCAGAGCTGGGGAAAAGAGGGAATGCGAGGAGGAGAGAACAAACAGAAGGGTGGAATATATCAAAAAGAACCCGAGCGCCAAGATGCCTGTTTCTCTCTATCCATCTGTCGCTTCCTTCCCTTGTTCCTTGAGTTAGTTCTGTTCTTTTATTAATGTTGTGTCTGTTTGGGATGAGCCGTATCCTCATGATACTGAAGGCAGCTGTGTTTACCTGGATTTGGGTTGTTGATGCGGCCCGCGGGGTCAGGTTTGGGAGATTTGGCCGGCAGACCATATGGACCTATGGACAAGCAAATTCAGAAAGAGTTTAGTAATAATAATGATTTAAAGATGGTAATAACATTTCACACTATTACCATGTTTGCTGTATTTTGGATCAAATAAATACAGCCTCAATGAGGCTTTTTAAAAATATTTTAAAAAAAATGTGACTGCTCTAATACTGAGCAAGTTGACATTAATTCACTGTTTCATGTTAACCAATCATCAAGAAGGCCATTTGCATAAGTCTTAAAGCTACAGTAGCAAGAATGACTAGAAGGTAGCAGAAAGGGTGCAGGAGCTCCTGTAAACCTAAATTACAACTTTAGGGAAGATAATAAAAAGCAAAAGTGCTGAATATGGTCCCTCTAAGATGTTTCACACCATTGTGCTGCTGTTGAGGGGCTACCACTGAGGTTACAAACACTTTAGACAGCAGACAGACATTTCACACAAACACACACACACAAACATAGACATACACACAGTCATCTCTGAGCTGTCACACTTGTCAAAATGCCATGACAGTCTGTGTGTGTGCAGGCACATCTCATCAGATATCTCCAACCGAAACGGCTTTTATTTAGATGACAAACAAAACAGACGTGACCTTTCAGCCACGAAGCAGATAACAACTACAGTGAGAGAGCGAGAGTGAAAAAGAGAAGTAGAAAGGGATTTTTAAGGTAAGGTGCGGGTGGTGGTGGTGGTGGGGGGGGGGGGGGTCTAATTTATAGCCAAAGATGGAGACAGAAAAAAAGAAATAAAACTGAATGTTAAATAGCTGTGTTGAATCCTCTTTCATTCAACAGTGTAGTGTGATAGGCATGACTGATAAATAACTCTAAACACACAACTAAACAGACACAAGTGTGTGTGTGTGTTGTACTGTTACGGCTCAGGGAGTTGTGTCCACAGTCTGTTGGGATTCACTTACCGCTGTGTTCCTGAGTTTAATAATGAAAACTAACAAGGGCGCGACAGAGTTTGTGTTTGCCTGTAAACAACAACTATTGGTCACGAGCGTGGTCATCTGTGCCACTGAGAGAAACGCTTTACTGAGCCTAAGTTTCTGCAAATCCAGCATCCGTAACTGTTTCAGGCGACCAGTCCTCTGGCTTTGTCTGCTGATACGCTCCCGAGAGTGTGTGTGTGTGTGTGTGTGTGTTTGTTACTCACTCTGTCCCACTTTCAGCACCACCTTCATGCCCTGTGTAGCACAAACTCCTCCTCTCATGCTCTCCAGCCCCTGACGCGTCCCGTCTGATGTAGCTGTGAAAGAAAACAAGGGATTTTATTATTTTTATATCATACACACAGCAACTAATCAACAGCAATTCAAAAATGACTTCAATCTGTTTTTATTTAGTCATTTATGACATTTATTAAACTAAAAATATAAGACGTATATAAAAAGTATATTCAGAATGCAACACTGCATAACATATAAAGCTTTGTTTTCATAGGTTGCATCTTGAATATAAGTCTATTTTTGTATCTCTTTACTAGTGTATTTTTGTCTTTCTGCAAAGGCAGTTTTTTTCACTGGTTTTTTACTTGAAATAATTGTTTTAAAAATCTGCCCAAGCAGAAATATTCGCTTGTATTACGCTTATGCGATGTTGTTTCTCGTGCACATTTATCTTGTTTCAACACTGCATGATCAAAAAGTTATGATATGTTCAAAATATCATCAAAATAAGTTCAGCAATTTTCAACTTTTTTCATATCAGATTTAACTCATTTTTAACTCAAGTTGAAATTACTTAAACATCCAACTAAACTTTACTTAAAAATTTAAGGCAGTAAATGTTTTTTTACAGTGAACAGGAAAATAATTTTTAAGAATAGGATTTTTTCAGTCTGAACTGACACTTCCACATTGAATGAGTTTAAAATGTTATTCTTAACCCAGGTTTGTGTAAAAATGTGGTATCAAGTGATAAGTCAAGATAGATGTTAATAATAGCAGGGCTGAAAATATTTTCTGATTTTTTTGCCCCTCCAAAGCTTTATTTGGCCATCTATTGTGATATCTGAGAGAACTGTACTTGTGATGGCGGCATAGCACACTTCATCTAGAAGCTCAAGGCGGTGTCCTCCGGTTGTACAAAGCACATTTTCATCAAATTGTCATCTGGGTATTTTATGCATACAGAAAATGTACCCAATGTACATAGCATACACACTGCATGCTACAAAAAGACACAGATCTGATACTGTAGCAATAATAGTTCCCACTGACACACAGTCATTCTGCTCAGATATTTGATCTAGTGTGGATGAACACATACAAATGTCACTCTGCATCATGGTGCTGCTCTAATGAGGCCTAATTTCCGGTCCCAGAGGAGGTCATTTAACATCCTAAAATGCCTCAAACTGCATCCATCACTCACACACACACACACACACACACACACACACACACACACACACACACACACACACACACACACACACACACACACACACACACACACACACACACACACACACACACACACACACACACACACACACATACTCGCTCAGTCCAGGACTCATTTCACTTCCTCTTATGCTGACAGGATCTTGAGAAATGATATTGGTGAGCTTCATGGACCTAAGTGGGCCAGCGATGGCCGCTCCTGATGTGAAGTGGGCTACAGGTGGATGTTCATGTGGGCTGAAGTGAGCTAAGAGAGGCCGACGGCTGGTTACATGTGGGCCGGAGGCACGGGCCAAAGACAGGACAGGACAGCTTGTCCTTGGTAATAAGGATTGGCCGTCTTAAATGAGAGAGAGAGAGACAGAGAAAGAAAGAGAGAGAAATAATGACCTGATGTAAGTGAGAGTGCCAGATCTTATTTACTGAGGAATGAAGTGAGAGAGAGAAATGAAATGGAGGACAGACACATCTCTGTCCTTCACGTGTACAATATTTTAGTGTCTCCTGATTCTGATTCCTTCATTTATTTTAAATATAGCGCTCTCTGTCAGTCTCAAGTGGACTTTTTAAACAATTGTCTGTTTCTGAAGGAAATAAAAAAAGCTGGCCAGAAAAATAACATTCCTACCAAATGACCCATGAAGGGTGTGAAAAAAGAGACCTTCACACCTTCATCTCTCTCTCTCATCCTCACAGAGGGAACGCAGAGTGTGTTTGCAGAGGGTTATGAAAAACAATAGAAAGATTGAATGATACAGTGATAGACAGAATGATAGATAGATAGATAGATAGATAGATAGATAGATAGATAGATAGATAGATAGATAGATAGATAGATAGATAGATAGATAGATAGATAGATAGATAGATAGATAGATAGATAGATAGATAGATAGATAGATAGATAGATAGATAGATAGATAGATAGCGGGACGGTCAAGGACAAGGTTAAATGTATCCCTAAAACATCTAGATATTCTGAGATATTGAGTAAGATGGAGGGAGGGAGGGAGGGACGGAGAGAGAGAGAGAGAGAGAGAGAGAGAGAGAGAGAGAGAGAGAGAGAGAGAGAGAGAGAGACACTGATGGTCTGTGACAAGCTGTTGCTGATGTGATTGAGAACAGAGATGATAGGAGGTGATGGAAAGACCAAATGTGTGAGCGGACGACAGAAAAGAAAGTGTATGAAAGAGTGGAAAGAGAAAGAGGGAGTCTTATGACACTTATGAATGTGGCTTTTCCCTGTAAGCGGAGGTACTGAAAGATCTTAGAGCAGAAAGAAAGAAAAAGGGGACAAACAAAAGACAAACAAGACTGATACTGTTTGAACCTTTGGCTCTCCTTTTAGGAACACGGAGAGAGAGAGAGAAACAAAGAGGTAGAGAGATAAAGAGGTAAAAATGGGATGAGAGAGGCTGATGGAAATACGAGGACGAGAGAGGGAGAAGGAAAGAATAAAGTAAAGACAGGATGAGTAATTGAGACAATGATCAGCAGTGATGGCGGGATGAGGAGGAATGGAGGACGGAGTGCCAGAGGAACACCAAGAACAGAACGAAGCGAAGGGCAGAAGTCATGAAGAAACATCGCAGTCTTTTGTTCTTAATGACTACGTGTGTTTTATTCACATCAGTGTGTGTATTTCTCCGTGATAAGAGTAAAACATCTGTGTAAAGACAGCAGCCGCTGCGTGTCACAAAGATCCAAGACAGAAGAACTGATAAAAGAATGAAGTGTAAAGGCCAGAAGAGCGATTCACTGAACAAAACAAGGAACAAATGCAGCCGAGGAGGCTCTTTGTTTGTGTGTGTGTGTGTGTGTGTGTGTGTGTACATCTCCCACGCATGTGTTTATGTAAAGGGGTTCTGGGATGCCTCTTGTCGCACTAATGATGGTGATAAAGCGCAAGTCAGTCAGACGTGTGTGTTATGTGTGGGCGTTATCCCACGGCTGTTATTGTGGAAGCACATTTGTGTGTGTGTGTGTGTGTGTGTGTGTGTGTGTGTGTGTGTGTGTGTGTGTGTGTGTGTGTGTGTGTGTGTGTGTGTGTGTGTGTGTTTTGATGAACGATGCATGCATGTTAGATATATTTTTCATGGCAGAGTGCAAATCATCATAAATATTCAAATTCTACGAGCTAAAGGAATATTCTGGAATATTTCTAACCTGTTGATTACCATAGACAACCATTTTAAACCCCATAAATGAACGCCTGTGTTCACGCAGCTCTTGCTCATGCAGTGAAATTAAATGTGACCACGCATCAAGCTCCAAAAACCACCATATCAGCATCATAATAGTGCTTCATGTGACTATGTTTAAGTCTTCTGAATCCGTAGGGTTTTTGTGTGTGTGTGAAATACATAACATTTTAATTCGCTATTTGCAGCAAATCCAGTGTTAAATAAAGCTGACGTAAAATAAAAACGTTAGATGAAAAACAAACTTAATAGGCAAAGTAAATCAAATAAATCATTTGAATAATTATAAGTATAAATAGTAAATAAAATGAAAACTGAAAATAAAAAAGTTAAGGCAAAATATGGTCACTTTAGATTACTGTCCAATTTTCACCATTAACTGCAGGTTTTGCTTCAATAAACTCCTAATTACTGTTTATTAATAGTTAGTAAGGTTAAATTTAGGTATTGGTGGGATTATGGGATGTAGAATATCATGCAGAATAAGGCATTAAAGGTGCAGTATGTAACTTTTCCATCCGTCCATTCAAAAAAACAAAGGCATAGCTAGATGACGCTAACCTCACAGCCGGTGGAGAAGATTCGGGATAGGACTCGGGCAGAAATCATGTTCATGGATGTGATTAATTTATTAACGTAACTGTAGTGTGAAGCAGAGCAGGACTGAGTTTTGAGGAGCTGAGCAAGGCCGCTGGAGCGATTGTTACACAAACACACGCCTCGCGAGCAGCGGGACTTTTATTATGACGGGACACAGTCGCCGGCGCAATTTCCGCTTTTCTGGTAATGATTATGAGGTAACGCAGCTCCGTTTATCACATTAGATAAATTCAAGTGTGTTTAAAATGATGTTCTGACGTTACTCTGTACGCTGTTTGCTCAGCGGGTGCTGTGACACTCGTTCACACTGCTAAGAGTAAAGAGTAAAGCACTTCTACAGAATAAAACCAGAAACCGAGAGTAACGCAGATACGACGCCATTAACAGGCGACTCCCTCAGACGACCCGGCTCCTTGGTTAATAGCAATTTTCTCACAATTTACAAATAGTTGGAAACATTTGGAATATTTTAAGTACTCAACTGAACAAAATATATAACATATATAAAATAAATATATATATATATATATATATATATATATATTGGTTTTGGATATTTTACTGCAAAAATCTGTCATATTACAGCTTTTATATGTGCTTTATAAGTACTAATAAACAGCCAATAATAGTAAAATCCATGCTAAAAAACAACCCTAAAGTGTTACCCAAAATATTAATAACAGTGTATGAATTATTCTAAAAGGACACCTTTAAAATCTCATTAATATTCATGTATATTGAAATATGGCGCATCAAGATGTATCACAACAGCTTTGACATCACTGATTGATTATGATGTGTCTTGAAACAATTTTGAATATGCAAATGTTTAAATCACACTAATGTGATTTTCAATCAATGCTTAAATAAAGATCTTTTCCCCACACACAACGCTATTGTACGGCTTGTGAAGGCTTTTTGGAGCTTTACAAGTTCAAAATCCATATTGACTTTCACTGTATGGAAACGAGCGGTGTGAACATCTGCTTTTCTGGACTGCAGACAATAAAACCGCAGGGTTTGGAACAACATGGATGTTAGTAATTGATTCTCAATTTCCATTTTTGGGCAAACTATCCCTTTAATAAAAATACAAGCTTTGCATTTCTTCAGTTTTTAACCCTCTCGACCGCTTTCATTCAAACTACACGTATATAAACAGACTGAAGCATGTTTCCTCCTCGTTACAGAATGAGGAACGGGTCAAAATTAATGTTCCAGGCAATCAGCAAAATTTCACAGATGCTGTCCATAAACAGTGAGCAGTAAATAACCCCCGATATCCCATTAAAAACACCCGGATCTCAAAACACATCCATTATTGAGCTGCAAAACATGAAGTTAGAACTCGATCAGTGTGAAATACTGTGTGTGTGTGTGTGTGTGTGTGTGTGTGTGTGTGTGTGTGTGTGTGTGTGTGTGTGTGTGTGTGTGTGTGTGTGTGTGTGTGTGTGTTTTCAGTACAGTACTAAACCAAGAGAGATTTGCACTGCCGTCCTCAGCCAACTATTTCCACCTTTGGCTCACACTTCATATTTCCTGAAACTAAATAAGACTCAATAAATCACAAGCAACACATTGGTATGGTTGATTTAAGCCATTAACGAAGCCCTCATAAGCAATTAGGAGAGTGCTGACAGCTAAAGGAGAGAGGGACGGTAGAAATCACACACAAAAAGGTGCCACGTAAGACTCACCGCCGGCACGAAATCATAATGTTTCCCATTAACTTTAAAAGCAGGAGAAACGCCGCAATGTTCTTGCGAGGCACAATTTATGCTGTTATCCACCAAAACAACATCAATTTAAGAGGGAAAATGGCTGCTGATGTCGAAATGGATGCAGATTTTGATGGCACTTCTCTTAATGTTTCCTTAATGTTTCTGAGCGGAGCAGTCTGCGTTCTGATTGGTCAGCTTATGACATTCACAGAAGAGGCACAAGAGACCACGTTCGCTGTGGACGACTTTCACCCTGACGTGTCTGACAAGACCGCCATGTCATTATAAATAGCTCTGTGTGAGTGTATGATAAAGAAGCGCATTTGAAAGCCTACAGGCTAACATCAGATTGTGTGTGTGTGTGTGTGTGTGTGTGTGTGTGTGTGTGTGTGTGTGTGTGTGTGTGTGTGTGTGTCTGTGTGTGTGTGTGTGTGTGAGCAGGACAGATTAAGGAGCCTCTTGAGGTAGGTACGAGTATATCACACTGACAGTCTTGGCAATGGTGCATAATTGCAGCTCATAATGTCCCAGATGATCACACACACACACACACACAGTAACACTAGAATACAGTTGTCAAAAGCAAACATGTTCAAAACATAAATGACATATGAGAGTGTATATATAATCTACTCCCCACACACACACACACACACACACACACACACACAGGCAGGGCCGTAGCAGGGAATTCGGGGCCCCTTGACTGCATATTGAGCCGAGCCTTCTTTTTTCCCAACAAAATGTAAGAACAATGCATGTGCTCTAATGTAATTTTCTGATCCCATTAATATTGGAGTATTACAAAACTGAGTATTTCTCTTGGGAGACAAAGGATTGAAATATTAAAAATGCTTCATACAAAGCTCACTGTGAGTCAAATATTTTAAGGAATGTTCCCGGTACAATACAAGTTCAGCTCAATCGACAGCATTACCACAAATTAAAAAAAAAAAAAACACACCATTGGTCATTTTTGAGGATTTAAAAGCATTCTGGCCAGTTTATTTTTTCTGAAAGCAGAATATTTTTTTTCAACTTTTATTCAACAAGGACACATCAAAAGTAACAGATAACACTTTTACATTTTTTACAAAAAATATTTATTTAAAATAAATGCTCTTTTTTAAATTTTCATTCATAAAATAATCTTTAAAACAATGTATTAGCAAGGTTTCCACAAAAATATTTTTTATTTAAAAATATAGTAAGTATTTTAATTAGCTTTTATAAATATATATACTTTTCATGTTAATTTTCGTTACATTTTTAGTAATTTCATTACGTGCTTTTATCAATTTTTCTTTATATTGCTATATAGGTTTAATTTATTTTTATTTCAGTTTTGATTTATATCTAGATAATTGAAGTGCTTCAACTTATTTTCATTTAGTTTCAGTTTTTCCAACTAATATTTATAATTGATTTGATTTAAGCATCATTTTAATTAACAGAAATGTTTGTAATAGGATTCGTTTTAGTGGCTTTCATTTTGTGGTAATCAATATTAAGGCCTCGTTTACAGCTGCTGTTAAGATGCGTTTTGGTCGATCGGATCACAAGTAGACGACGCTAAATACAGGTGTGAACGAGGTCTGAAACATTTCGAGCTTGTCCACTTTCGACCACTTCCAGAGGTAGTCGAAAACACATTAGACTGGATTTCCTTCATAGAGTAAATGCTTATGTGATCGAATGCATTCAAACAGACAGAAGACGCCTACTCTCCGCTTCTGACCTAATGTGTGAACATTATGGGAATCGCCAGCCAAACGGGATTTGTCAAATCTTGCCAATAATCTTGAGTCTGTCAGAGCAGAAAGGAAAGCTGATCTCTCCGTATGTTTTTCCGTCCACTCCGAGAGCGTGTTCATATGTAAATTGTGTGAGCTTATTTCGTCTATTAGACCGAAAGATCTGAAAAAACACACATCTACCCGCACCCACCTAAAAGAAACCAGGACAGAAGTGGTTAAAAGTAGGCAAAAGATCCGGATTAAAACCAACCCAGGCGCATTGGAAATACGTGACTCTGCCTACATTTTTGCAACACCCAAAATATGTACCTCCAGGTACGTTTACCTGCACTTTTTGGGTGAAACGTCCACCGGAGGCGCTTATATTTTTTCTCCGTTCCAGATGCGCAACATGACTTCGCGTAAACATACACGCGCCAACCTGATCTCACAGAATGAATATTTATAGCCTAATTTTATATTTTGGAGCCACTAACTCCCCTCCTACCCTAAACCTACCAACTCTCAACAATATAAAACACATAACAGGCAAATAAATGTACAGTCACGAGTATTTATTGCAAAAACTGACCAAAAAACTATATAAAAGTATTAACTCATGTTGCATTCCAAGTCTTCTGAAGTCATACGATATCTTCATGTGAAGAACAGAGTTGATCTTAATGTTTTAGCCGTTGAAATGATGATCGCGCCCCTTTGCGAACAGAACACACACGCACTCGTTCATTCATATTTCTGATTCAAATGATACACACAAGTTGAATGACGCGATCGGTCACGAGGCACACGAGAGCCAATGGCATTTTACAATCAAAGCTGACGTAATGACGCAATTGGTCACGAGACACACGACAGCCAATGCTGTCAAAGCTGACCTGACGTTTCTTCCGGCGGCAATATTTGAAATGTATTATTAATCTTTGGCGGATGGACTCGACGTTACTGATCGCTTTTGGGGATTTTCTTCACACAAATCAATCGTTTGGCCTCAGAACACTTGGGATATTTGTACTTTCTGAATAAATTGTGCCTGCAGTCGTATATCCTGTCTTTTATAATACACAAATGGGTAGGTTTAGGGAAGAGTTTGAGTTACGCGTTCAAAATGTGTCTGAATATATGTGTGTGTCCACAGGTAAATGGATTTATAAACATGCTAAATAGTTTTTTTGAAAATGTAAAAATACAGAATGTTTCTTGTGATTGGTAGGTTTAGGTGCTGTGTGTGTGGTGTGTGTCGGTTTAGGGGTAGGGGCAGTGTAAGGGGATAGAATGAAGCGGCGCTGATAAACACGCTAAAAAACGATTAAGCTTCTTTATAGCACGCCAAAATGCCATACGAATTGGCGTGTCATAAATACGCCATTTCATGAGATCAGTCTGGGAATGAAGAAAAAATATTACAACTTATAGCGCCTCCGGTGGACGTTTCACCCAAAAAGTGCAGGTAAACGTACCTGGAGGTACTATCTCGGATGTTGCAAAAATGTAGGCAGAGTCACGTATTTCCAATGCGCCTGGGTTGATTAAAACACCAGGTGTAAACGGGAATGTATCTTCCTCGTCCACTTGTGATCCGATCAACCAAAACGCATCTTAATACCAGAGGTAAAGAGGTACTTTACCAAACACCAAACTTGCATTATTGCTCATATTTCGACATAAAATCCATTGAATACATTGCTGTGGGCTCTGAATTATTCCCACCTTTGACCCCATTAGCAACAGCCCTGCATGATCTTTCCTGTATGCTCAATGACATTTTCATCCGTGGCCAGTTATTCACGTTTCTACCCATCCAGACAGATTACGGTCATTCCTCTCTCGATCGGCCCCTGGGGCGGCACAGGGCTGCCAGCTTCTCCAGAGCACAGACACGCAAGGGCCTCATACACACATCCTCTCATACACACTCCTACAGTGCCAAAGCTGAATCCAAAGCGTACACAACAGCGCACACACAGGCTGTGCATACTTTCCCGCACTGTAAATGGACGCTGTAGTGTGTCGGAGCGGGTGTGAGTGAGGTTAAAGGCCCCGCTGGTCGAGTACTGAGAGAAGGCTGGTACTGGAGGCCCGCCAGGCAGGCTTATGAACCACTAGAGAGAGTTTAACCCGTCTGACCTCCTAACCAGTCCATCTCTAATACTGCTCCAGCTGCCAGCCCATCAGCCTGTACGAGTAAACACACAACACAAATAAAAACTCCAGCGGAGCAAGTGTCCAAGAGAAGAAAGCAGCTTACGAGGCCAGAGGTCACAGAGAGAGAGAGAGAGAGAGAGAGCGGGAGATCTGAAAATCCCTCATCCTTTTCTCTAGATAAGGTTGATTTGAGTCTATAAATAAGCGTGTAAACAAATAAAGCATTTGGGGGCTCATGTAATGAGATCAGACAGCTCTAATCCTGTAAAATCTGCTGGACTGTAAATCAGCTGTGAGATCTACTGTATGAATATCAACACCATCAACGCTCATAAAGCCTCTAAATGCATTACATAAAATACCAAACAGATTAAACGTGAAGAGGTGACAGAGAACGCTTGGTGCGGTGGCGAGCTTTGATCCTATATACAAATTTAAAAACGAATATAAAACATGTACAAAAGAATCACAGAAAGAAGGAAAAGATCTGACTCTGAGATTGCGAACTGGAGCGTAGATTGTGTAATATTAGTGACGCATTATTAGCTGTTCAATTACCATTAGTGTCCGATGTTGTAAAGAGCGACACATAACCCATTACCAGTCTGATACATCGACATGTAGATGAGCCTGTTTAATTCACTCTGAAGAATCAGTTTCTGCTTCAAACGCACATCGATCAGGCATAACATTAGGACCTAATATGGTGTTGGTCCCCCTTTTGCTGCCCAAACAGCCCTGACCCGTCGAGGCATGGACTCCACTAGACCCCTGAAGGTGTGCTGTGGTATCTGGCACCAAGATGTTAGCAGTAGATCCTTTAAGTCCTGTAATTTGCAAGGTGGGGCCTCCATGGATCAGGCTTGTTTGTTCAGGACATCTCACAGATGCTCGATTGGATTGAGATCTGGGGAATTTGGAGGCCAAGTCAACACCTCAAACTATGCAGACCCATACACAACAAACTGAGATGCACTGTGTATTCTGACACCTTTCTATCAGAACCAGCATTACCCTCTTGAGCAATTTGAGCTCCAGTAGCTCTTCTGTTTGATCGGACCACACAGGCCAGCCTTCGCTCCCCAAGTGCATCAATGAGCCTTGGCCGCCCATGACCCTGTGGTCGGTTCTCCACTGTTCCTTCCTTGGAGCACTTTTGATAGATACTGACCACTGCAGACCGATAACTTTGGAGATGCTCTGACCCAGTCGTCTAGCCATCACATTTTGTCTCTTGTCAAACTTGCACATATCCTTACGCTTGCCCATTTTTCCTGCTTCTCTAACATGTCAACTTTGAGGACCAAATATTCGCATGTTCGCTTGCGTGATACCCTGAAATTTTGAATATTCCGATCTAATATGATTTTTGACCTGTAAGGTTGCCAGAATAATAATCATACACAGTGTGTTAATAGGCCAGAGGAGAACTGGCACCCCGACTGAGTCTGGTTTCTACTAGTTCTCGCCTACAAAACAACCACTGGCTCTGCACCAATATACCTAAACTCACTTGTTCAGACTTACACACCCTCCAGAAGCTTGCGTTCTGCGAGTGAGCGGCGCCTCGTGGTTCCATCCCAAAGAGGCATGAAATCGCTCTCACGGACATTTTCCTGGACCGTTCCCACCTGGTGGAATGATCTGCCGATCTCAATTCGTGCTGCCGAGTCTGTAGCCATTTTTAAAAAACATCTTAAGACACATCTCTTCCAATTGCATTTGACCAATACAGAATAGAACTTAACTATCCATTAATTTTTGTTTGTCTGCCCCCCCCCCCCCAAAAAAAAAACATTGTGTACTGTGCTAATTAATTGAGACTTCTTACAGCTCTTACAGGTTGTTGGCCTTGTTTGTTTCGTTGCTTCTATTGCTCTCCCCTTTTTTGTAAGTTGCTTTGGATAAAAGCGTCTGCTAAATGATTAAATGTAAATGTAAATGTATGGTTTCTCCCAAGGTTTATTTTTCTCCATCATGCCCTGATGGCCGCCAATCGATCAATGATTCGGATCGCTAATGTCACGTGATTTCAGCAGTTTGTATTGCGTGTCAAACTGCTGAAATCGTGTGACATTGGCGATCCGAATCATTGATCGATTCATTGATTCATGGCCATTTGAATCTTTATTTGAGGATTGAAAACAAACGCGGAAGAGAAGACAATGCTGAATAAATTCATAGTTTTTGTTATTTTTGGACCAAAATGTATTCTCGATGCCTCAAGAGATTCTCATGAACTAACTGATGTCTCATATGGACTACTGTGATGATGTTTTTATTCCCTTTCTGGACATGGACAGTATAGTGTGCATACACTTGCATACACTCTCGGACTAAATATAAAATATCTTAAACTGTGTTCTGAAGATGAACGGAGGTCTTACGGGTGTGGAACAATATTAAGGTGAGTCATTAAAGGGGCGGTGAAACACTCAGTTTCAGTCAATCTCATGTCAATCTTGAGTACCTATAGAGTAGTATTGCATCCTTCATATCTCCGAAAAGTCTTTAGTTATATTATATTTATAAAAGAAATATGGGCTGTACCGAGTCTTTCCGGAAAAAAACGAGCGCCTGGAGGCGTATCCTGTGGGCGGAGCTAAAGAATGACGAATGCGCAAAGCGGTGACGTCCTCAAGCGTGGAGAAACCCTTGCTATCGATCTCAGCTAATAGATATATGATCCAGAATCAAATCTGAGGCAGAAATAAATTGAACATGAAACAGCAACAGCAGGACGTCCGTCTCTGTGGTATGGACTGTATTTAGTGGCCTGTCAACATTTGTGTGTCTTTACTCGCAGTTTATGAGGACATGATTCGGTTTATGGACTATTGTTTGCGACTAAACCTCAGCAGTAGCAAGCAAAACGGTTTAGCACGTCAGACTAGTGTAACGTTATACATAGAACAGCAATAGAGTCCGTTAGCGCATTTGAATGACGAAGCACGCGATCGTGTCGTTTACTGATGTTTACTCACGCGACGACAGCCAACAGCAGAGACATTTGAAGCAGTTTTACTCACCGCTGTTTCCAAAGCAGGACCAAACCTTTATCGCTGGGACCGCTCCGTCAAAAACACACTTCTTTGGTATGATTTGGTGAAGTCCTGTGACAGCAGTGGCGTGTAAATCCACTTTGAGACGCGACTGAAACGATGTTGTGAAGCTTTCCGTCATTTCTGCGTTCAAATCGGTTCAAATGCAGCGCTGCCTTCCCAGAATGCTGTGCTGAAGCGTTGAAGTCGCTCAACGTCACCCATAGGAATAAAGTGGAGCGCGGCGCAGACTATAACGTCATTAGTGTTCACGGACGAGTGGATCTGCAGCTGAGAGTGTTTACGGCGTGCATTTCCTCTCTCGCTCTGGTCGCGCGCGCGCACCCTTCCGGGAGAAGAGCCCGTACGGCCCATACAAGGACCTTCAGCTCTATTCACGTCAAGTCGACCCATACTTGAAAAAAACTCTCCGAAACTTGTGAGAAACCGGAAGGAGTATTTTTTTGACACAGAAATACTCCATCAAACGTCCAACATTAGTTTTTGAAACTTTGTCTATGTTTAGGATGGGAATCCAAGTCTTTAACACTGTAAAAAGCTCAGTATGCATGAAACAGCATTTCACCCCCCCCCCCCCCTTTAATGACATACATTTCATTTTTGGGTGAACTAACCCTTTAACACTCGAACGGAGTTCACTTTGCGAGGCTCGCGCACTGCGAACTGAACACCAGACAGAGCAGAACGCAGAAAAGTTACGTTTCCGGGCCTTAATGATGATGAGCCAAATCATGTAACAGTTGATATAATTATATTTTGCACACAACTTTAGTTTCAGGTATTTATTAAACATATATACTGTATTACAATGTTTGGTAACACTTTACAATAAGGTTCATGAGCTAACATGAACTAATAATGAAATGCACTTTTAAAGCATTTATTATATATTTATGTTCCTTTCAACATTTACTAATACATTATTCAAATCTTGGTAACATTAGTTAATGCACAGTGAGCTAACCAACAGCTGCACTTTTATTAACTAATGTTAACAAAGATTAACTAACGCTGAACTGAGGTGTTATTATTGGTTAGTTCATGTTAACTATTTTAACTAATACACACATATTGTAAAATGTTACCCAATGTTCATTTTATGCAAGCATTGCATTATGGATTATGAGTTCTTCTTCAATGAATAAAGAATATTATACTGCATTATAAATACAGCGGCTTAAGTGCTACCATCAGGCCTCTCAGACACCAGCACCCTAGAAAACAACACTCCGAACCCGAGCGGAGCTAGGCATGATGGGATATCTCTGCGGGACGCCTGGGTTATGAGGGGTTACGGACAGAACGTCATGCGCTCCGGCACGGCTCTTTTGTAACCTCGATGAGCGGTGGGCTGACAGTGAGGATGTGTGTCAGAAATGAGGAAGGACATCCAACCTAACTGGGTCACCATGACTGTGGGCAGCAGACCTCAGTGCAGCGCGCATGTGTGTGTGTGTGTGTGTGTGTGTGTGTGTGTGTGTGTGTGTGTGTGTGTGTGTGTGTGTGTGTGTGCGTGCGTGCGTGCGTGCGTGCGTGCGTGCGTGCGTGCGTGCGTGCGTGCGTGCGTGCGTGCGTGCGTGTGTGTGTGTGGATCTACACTGCTATAGGGATCGGGATAAATTTGCTTACACTGTGTGGGTTCAATTCAAAATGGATGAGTCATGTCTGCATGAGCCTAAACATCCAATGAGTGTTTTTCAATTAAAGGAAGACAAGAGAAAGATAGAGTGAGAGAGAGAGAGAGAGGGAGAGGACTGGAGGAGATCAATGCTTTCTTCAATATTTATTACTGACCCCCCACATATCTATCTATCTATCTATCTATCTATCTATCTATCTATCTATCTATCTATCTATCTATCTATCTATCTATCTATCTATCTATCTATCTATCTATCTATCTATCTATCTATCTATCCGTCCGTCCGTCCGTCTGTCCGTCCGTCTGTCTGTCTATCTATCTATCTATCGTTCCATCCATCCATTCATCCATCTATCTATCTATTGTTCCATCCATCCATCCATCCATCCATCCATCCATCCATCCATCCATCCATCCATCCATCCATCCATCCATCCTATCTATCTATCTATCTATCTATCTATCTATCTATCTATCTATCTATCTATCTATCTATCTATCTATCTATCTATCTATCTATCTATCTATCTATCTATCTATCTATCTATCTATCTATCTATTTCTATCGTTCCATCCATTCATCCATCTATCTATCTATTGTTCCGTCCGTCCGTCCGTCCGTCCATCCATCCATCCATCCATCCATCCATCCATCCATCCATCTATCTATCTATCTATCTATCTATCTATCTATCTATCTATCTATCTATCTATCTATCTATCTATCTATCTATCTATCTATCTATCTATTCTTATGCTTTGACTTTGACCTGTCACACACACACACACACACTCAACAACATGTTAAATTAGCCTAGCCACACGAAACACGCCGCTGACGCAACTCAGCCAAAACATTTGTTTGCCCTCCGGACAACTTTCACTTCAAGAGCGAAGACGGAGAAGTTGTTGAGGTGAAGGACAAAAGTGTGGAGGGAAAGAAAGAGCAAGAAAAGAGAGAAGTGGGTCAATGGTCTGAAGGGAGGAAGGAGATGGCATTCAGTGAAAGAAAGCAAGAGGGAGAAAGAAAGAGAGATAAAGAGATGGAGGAAGAGAGGAAGGAGGGGGTTGCTAAATAAAGAAAGATGCCGGCAAGTACAAGACAGAAAAAAACAGGAGAGGAGTAGCGGAGCGGAGAGTGTGGCTGAAAATTCTGGTGGACTGTTCGTTTCTGGGTCACATCAAAGCCAAACGGCAAACACACACACACACACACACACACACATGGAGAGACGGATGAAGAGATGAAGAGATGAACACTTTCATATCACTGTAATGCTATACAGCACTAGTTGATCAAAAATCTACATAAATGTGTTAGAGATTAAATAAGATTTATATATTTTTAGAATCCACCAAATGTTCAGGTACTTATGATTATTTTCTCTTTTTTTAGAACTTAATGAAACATAAAATTCATAATAAATGATAAATCTGGCATCGGTGCAAAAGCACTATGATGATAATTAAAAGGTTAGATCACCCAGGCAGCTTTAATTAGTTCAAACAGAAACATATCACAATAACTCTTTTCTATTTAAATATGATTAATTTTATATTATTATTCTTATATAAAATCTCCACATCCTTGCTGAATAAAAGTATTAACTTCTTTAGTAAATGTTTTTTCTAACCCCACACTTTTGAACAGATCAGCCATAACATTATGACCACTTACCGGTGAAGTGAATAACACTGATTATCTCTTCATCACGGCTCCTGTTAGTGGGTGGGATATATTAGGCAGCAAGTGAACATTTTGTTCTCAAAGTTGATGTGTTAGAAGCAGAAAAAATGGGCAAGCGTAAGGATTTGAGCGAGTTTGACAAGAGTTAAATTGTGATGGCTAGACGACTGGGTCAGAGCATCTCCAAAACTGCAGCTCTTGAGGGGTGTTCCCGGTCTGCAGTGGTCAGTATCAAAAGTGCTCCAAGAAAGGCACAGTGGAGAACCGGCCACAGGGTGGCCAATGGCTCAGATATATATATATATATATTTCACAGTATTCACACATATATGTATGCAACATCCATCCAAAAACACTTTTCCGCCCCACAGATCAGTACTGCAGGATCTTTGACACATTTTCATTGCACACAGTATTCAGCATCATGCCGCCCAGCCCTATTTCAGTTTGTGCCGAACACAGTCGAACATTTTAAAGACTGTAATCACATTTCACTGTCGTTTTAATTACAGGTTCTAATGAAAGCAAGCAGAACACTGCCAAATGAGTGAAGCAACGAGAGAGAGAGAGAGAGAGAGAGAGAGAGAGAGAGAGAGAGAGAGAGAGAGAGTGTGTGATAGAGCGTGCCTATAAGCCAAACATCTCTAAACACACACAGGGGGAAAAAAATGAATCCACTTTGACAGAACAGCCAGAACCGCACACACACACACACACACACACACACACACACACACACACACACACACACACACACACACACACACACACACACACACACACACACACACTCCAACATCTGGAGTACTTTAGAGCTGGACAGATTCTAGAGCCAACCATAATTTACTGGCTGTGTGTGCATGAATATGTGTGTGTGTGTGTGTGTGTGTGTGTGTGTGTGTGTGTGTGTGTGTGTGTGTGTGTGTGTGGAGGGGGAAAGACAGACAGACTGAAAGACCAACTCGGGACAACATGTTCGCCTTCTTTGAGATCCTGTCGAGCTTTTAGCTCTCCTTTTATCATTTGTGTATCCGAAACACACTAAAACTCAAACATCACCATCACTCAGTGCACAGGATGGAGGGGAAAAAGAGAACGAAAGTAACACAGAGAGAAAGGAGGAGAAATAGGAGAAACATGGGAGGTAGCCAGTTGAAATAATGCATCCTGACATCTGTGCCTGCGTAGGGCTCGAGGGAGAGAGAGAGAGAGCGAATGAAAAAGAGGGAGATGGACAGAAAGAATCAGATGAAATAGAGATGATGGATTGTGGGGAAGACAATGAAAGCGATAACTAAGATTTGTGTGCAGATAAGCATGTGTGTGTGTGTGTGTGTGTGTGTGTGTGTGTGTGTGTGTGTGTGTGTGTGTGTGTGTGTGTGTGTGTGTGTGTGTGTGTGCGTGTGTGTGTGTGTGTGTGTGTGTGTGTGTGTGTGTAATTCTACTGTGACAGAAATATGTTTGATTAAGGCTTGTTTGTGTGGTTTGATTCGCTGAATGTGACATACTTTCTGTTGTCTGTTTGTCCTCGGTGGATTCACAGACTGGAGCAGGAATAGAAGAGCGAGGGTTTGGATGGCTGGGAGGAAGAGCGTTTGGATGTGTTTGAGAGCGGAAGAACGACAGAAAAAGAAAGCGGTGATGGTCTGTGTTTATGTAAAAGAACTAAATGAGTTATTCAAGGTTTTCCAAAGCCACATTGAGCAATCAATGGTTTTCTTAAAATGACAGGATGTGTAAGTATATGTAAGTGTTTGGATCTTAGTGTGTGTGTGTGTGTGTGCCCTTGTTTATATTACATTGTGGGGACCAAATGCCCCCATGAGGATAGTAAAGCCTGAGATCACCTACATTGTGGGAACCAGCCAGCGGTCCCCACTTTTCAAAAGGCTTATAAATCCTACAGGATGAGTCAGCACAGAGCGGATCATATGCGCAAGTCAGCAGACCGGAAAACATATCGGATCATTTTGAATTCAACACAGAACGCTGTATTTTGTAAGCGATATGGAGGAGATCAGGAGGAGAAACGGTTAGAGATTAGGAGGAAACTGCGGCTTTACTGAGCTCAACGGTTCTGGTCGAGCTGTGATATAAACGAAATGCTTTTGGCTGTTTTTTAAAAAGGGGAGGAGCTGTTCGATATGTCCCGCCCTGTCTTTCCTGTTTCAGTGGAAATTATGTCAACACATTGAATAATGCTGTGTGTTTCAGGCACTTCAATGGGCATTTAAAGGAATAGTTCACCTAAAAATGATAATTCTGTCATCTTCTGTTGAACACAAGACAATATTTCGAAGACTGTCAGTATCTAAACAGCTAATGGGCCCCATTGACTTCCATAGTATTTTTACCCATATTATGAAAGTCAATGGGGTCCTTCAACTGTTTTGGTTACCCACATTCTTCAACATTTCTTAATTTGTGTTCAGCAGAAGAAATAAATTCATACAGTTTTGGAACGACTTGCGGGTGAATGAATTATGGCAGAATTATCATTTTTAGGTGAAATATCCCTTTAGCACTATTGTCCATGAGCGTGCGTTTGGCACGTGCACACTATCTAGTGGCTTTTGTTTAGGAGTGTGTGGATGCCCGCGAATCCTCCTGATGACGAAAATGACGTCACACGGACAGTGCGTGGACCATAAAAATTCTCCTTTACAGTTGCTCTGTGAAATGAATCACCAAGAAGACTCGTTCTGAAATGTTCTGAAGCATACCTTTCCCCATTTCCTTCATTTTCCATGCCTGAGGAGTTTCCAGAGCCTTCTAGTTTGAGAGCAGTCTGTTAGCTTGAGAGAAGACAGCATATCCGCAAACACACACACACACACACATACACACACACACACACACACACACACACACACACACACAGAGTCCCTGGCCCCCATTATCTGAGACAGCTTTGTGTTTGGAGTGTAGGGCACAGGGATTAAGTCAGATCTATAACCGTGAATGGCGGAGTGTTGGGTTCCTCTCTCCCACAGAATTAATTACCCTAATTAGACTCCTTAATTGCATGCATTACAATTCTGGTTTCAGAGGGGAGGAACAGGCTTCACACATTGAGCAGAAGGTGCGGTGGCACAAGCCCAGCTGAGACATGCATCTTCTACTCCATATTAATAAACTCGTTCACACAGCTGTAAATATATGGATGGAATATTAGCACTCAAAAGAGCTCATTAGTCAGTAGAAGAGCATATTAACCCATAGGACAGAGTGTACCGTGGTAATGTCTTGTTTTTAAATGAACAACGGTTGATTTAATCTGTCCTGGCTGTGGTGACGCTAGGGTTCTGTCTTACTCTATTTTCAGCATTCGGCTTCAAGCTTCACAGATTTGTTGATTATAATAAGAATAGTCTCGGCCTCAAACGGTACGGACGGATTCACGGACGAATGCATATTGCGCAAATACGCCGAGAGCATCCTTAAACTGGCAAGTGGCATTTTTGGGTAGTCAGGGTATACAGGTTTTATCTGTTCCTCAGGAACGTTCATGTCTACGAGTTACCATGTCTCTTACTGTCAGAATAAAATGCAAAATGGATGACTTAAAGGGTAAGTTCACCCAAAAATGTAATCATTTACTCACCCTCAAGTTGTTCCAAACCTGTATGAGTGTCTTTCTTCTGTTGAACACAAAATAAGATTTTGAAGAATGATGCTAAACAGACAGTTGATGGCAGCCATTGATTTTCATTATTTTTTTTCCCTTCCTACAACTGTCAACTGTTTTATTACCAACATTTTTCAAAATATCTTCTTCTTTGTCCAACAGAAGTAAAAAAAAACAGGTTTGGAACAACTTGAAGGTGAGTAAAGGATGACAGAATTGTCATGTTTGGGTGAACTATCACTTTAATGCTGATATTCAAAAGTATTGATCAAAACTGTTAACTATGGCAACACTGATTGTTGCCACAGTTACTTTGAAAAAGTAATCTGATTACTCCTTTAAATTACTCTAGATTTTAAAAGTAACTTAGTTACTTTTTACAGATTACTAGATTTTAAAAGTAACTAAGTAAGATTACAAGTTACTTTATTAGTTACATTTAGCAGTTGCTGACAACACCCCTGCCGCCTCAACACAGAAATGACAGCCGTTTTTACCAACACTCACTTTATTGGAAGTGCATTTTTAATGCTTCTTCCCTAGATGCAAGAAAAAAGCAAAAATATAGTCAGATTAGAGTAACGCGTTACTAAGTAACTAAGTTACTGGCATCACGGAAAGTAATACGAATAATTCATCCAAATTTTACAATTTGGTCATCATTCTGTCACCCTTTTTTCATTCCATGCCTGTTTGACTTCTTCTACAGAACACAAAAGATGATATTTTGAAGATATTCTTTTTGTCCGCACAATGAAAGTCAATTGGGTTCATGACAACTCTAGACCCTATTGACTTTATTGTTTAGGCAAAAAAAATGTTTTTTGAAAATATCTTCTTTTGTGGTCCATTATCTTCCAAAGCGTCAAACAGTTTTGGAACGACAAGAGGGTGACAGAATGATGACAGAACTTTAATTTCTGCTGAACTGACCCTTTAAAATGACGCCTTATTTATGGGTCTGATGTATATTGCACAAAAAAGAAGGCAGATTTTTATCCAATTGGCAATCAACAATCTGATTGGCTGGCTTAACGCAATATCCGGGAGTCGCCGTACACAGATTTGTATCAGTTTACTGGGATAGAAAGCCTGTTACAATGAGCTCTTCTGAGGAAAAACGAGTCGCCGTATTTGCCAAAGTTTTATGAGTTTTGTTTTAGAAACTAAACATAATATTAAAAGTGAACTGTGATTTATTAGCAATTAAGACAACCCCTAAGCAGTCAGTTCTTGGCCAAATAATATGCATCAGACTATGTATAAGTGGATCAGCAACTTCATGCCCTTGCAGAGTAGACAGCTCCGTTGATCAAAGGCCCCGTTTACAGCTGGTGTTAAGATGCGTTTTGGTCGATCGGATCACAAGTAGACGACGCTAAATACAGGTGTGAACGAGGTCTGAAAGGGTTTGAGCTCGTCCACTTTCGATCACTTCCAGAGGTAGTCTAAAACACATTAGACTGGATTTCCTTCATAGTGTAAATGCTTATGTGATCGAATGTGTTGGAACAGCCACAAAAGACGCCTACTCTCCGCTTATAGACATCTGAAAAGAAATGAAAGCTGATGCTCTCCGTATGTTTTTTCATCGTATCCGGTCGTGTTCATATGCAAATTGTGTGAGCTTATTTCGCCCATTGGATTGAAATACAACCCATAGGAGTGTTTACTAAAGTTGTGCTCCTACTGACAACAGGACACTTTCATTTTAAAGCATTTTTCCCTGCATATTATTTCAGATATTGCTTAGCTCAATTTGGTAAATTTACAGCAGCATGTGATCATGCGATCGTGAGTTCGATCCCAAAGAACACATGTGCTCATAAAGTGTGTATGCACCATAAATCACTGGGTAGGTTTAGGGATGGGATGGGTATAGTTGTAAATAAAAAAATGTAACTACGTTATGGAAATATGACAAACGGTGGTAAAAAGTCCACACATTGCAATAAAATGAACACACATTTAAAACGCGACACTGTCATTATTTTTACATCAGCTAAAGGGCACATAACTTTAAAACGTAAATAAAGGTTGTAATAAGGTGCTTGAAAAATGACCTATAGAGTCTGTTTTTTTTGGAGGACAGTTTGATACGTTTACCCGCTCATAGACGCTCACCTCGAAGAAATCAGGACAGAAGTGGTTAAAAGTGGACAAAAGTGACGGATTAAAACACCAGGTGTAAACAGGAATGTGTCTTCCTCGTCTACTTGTGATCAAATTAACCAAAACGCATCTTAAAATCAGGGGTAAAGAGGGCCGATATTAGACTGTTCTTGTTGTTTGGCATCAATCGCTACCTGGGAACTGCTAAGGCTGAGGTGGTGAGTTTAGATGAAATGTTCATTTGCACTGTAGAGGCGACTGGTACACACACACACACACACACACACACACTCGCTCCAAAATGCCTGTGTGGCTTTGCATTTTTAACGATTATTAAAATCTTGGCACGCCAGCCAGAGCGCTTGGTGAATTATGGCTTTGGCATCAAGAACAGCAGAATGAGAAATCTGCCAAAGAGGAAAAATGGGGGCCAAAACGGGGTAGGAAGCAAGAAAGACGACAGAAGAGGTCAGATAAGGGGAAGAAACTACTTTGTGCTGGTAAGATACACTAGCTTAAAAAGAAAATAAATAAACTAAGATTAAAAGATTTATCCCAGGGACAGATGAGTGGATGAAGATCTGGAAAGAGATGGAACAACAAATGAGAGCAGAGAGAAGCGAGCCAAATGAGCGGTGAGATTAATGCGTCCACAGAGGGGACTGAGTGCGAGTTAGGGTCGGGAATTAAGAAAATAAACTTGTGACCAAGAACTCTTATTCAACCACAAAAAATGAACAGGCAACACGTCTTTGTATTGCGTTGTGCACGGTTGCACACCACAAAAATACAGCACAATCAGTCAGGTCTGAGTCACAAAAACATGAATCTTAGTTCACTGAATCGATTCACGAATCAGTAACTCACAAATCAGCCTTCTGAACGTACTAAAAGAGCATTTACAACCAATCTCACTTGCATAATGTGACAAATTTTCATATGCAAATCTAAATAATTCAACTGTACAACCAAAAATGTGAACAGAAACAGTTGATAACAGTAAGAGATTTTGCAGGGGAGTTTTTTATGCTTTTGAAAGAAGTCTCCCAAATAGTTTTGCCATTTTAGCAATTCTGTCGATAAATTGAATGACTTCCCACCCATTTTTTTAAAGTTTATGGACAAATCTATCAATTTCTTGGACAAAATGTATCTAGATTCTCTATAGATCAGTGAATTCACCATAATGACGTCCTCCAGCGACATTTAGCTACCAGTTTCAGCTCCTCTGAATTGAAAGCAGTTGGCAATACTGCTATATCCGGCCCACATCTGGTACATGTGGGATCCAAAAAAACACGAAAACATTTTGGTAAGACTTTATCTTACAGTGTGCTTGTAACATATGTTATATATACTTACCATAGTAATAACAGTAAATGACATGCAACCAACCCTAAACCAATAAGGACAGATTAATATATTTATATTAAATTAATTATGTTAAATTAATTATATTAAATTAAATATATATATTTTTTATTGTTTTCAAGGCAACCATTACTCCAGTCTTCGGTGTCACATGATCCTTCAGAAATCTTTATAATGTGCTGATTTGCTGCTCAAGAAACATTTATGATTATTATCAATGATGGAAAAAGTTGTGTTGCTTAATATTTTCATGATTTGTTTTAATAATAGAACGTGTTTGACCAATTTAATACATCCTTAAAAATCATTGATTAGATGATTTGAATTAGTGGTAGTGTCTATTAATTAAAAAAATATATTGGGCTAATGGCAAAAAAAGGCAAGTTACATGACAAGATTAGGGAAATATATATATATATATATATATATATATATATATATATATATATATATATATATATATATATATATATATATATATATATATATATATATATATATATATTAATAACATCTGCAGATGAAATTCCAATAAGAAAGTAAATAGGTACAATTTTGATTTGACAGAAATCTGGAGCAGAAGCGTTCAATTTTCAGTAGCACACACTCACCCCCCCCCCCCATCTCTCTCTCTCTCTCTCTCTCTCTCTCTCTCTCTCTCTCTCTCTCTCTCTCTCTCTCTCTCTCTCTCTCTCTCTCTCTCTCTCTCTCTCTCGTGGACAGCTGGTCAACCCCAATCCCACCCCAACTCTTTAATCTCGCTCCACACACTGCAAACATCCTCTCTGCCTAAAGTCTGTTTACCCAAAAAGTGTGTTTGTCATGCGAGTGTGTGGTTGATGAATAGATGATCTATGAAGATGATCTAGGGGAGATTTACAACATGAGCTTGTGATTTGTGTATGTGTGTGTGGTTATTGTGTTTCTCTCACACACACACAAGCCGTTGTGGCAGCTGTGTGCATGTGTGTGTGTGTGCTCTCTGTTCATTATTGCTATTAACGGGTCATGTTTGCGTGATCTCGCACACTAAATTGCGGCCGTGTCGTCGTGTTTCTGCATTGGGCCCAGTGAGGCGATGTCAGGGGTCAATGGCATGGTGAGCGCTGGATAAGCGCACCCCCTGTTCCCGGGAAACACATCCCTCCACAAGTGGTTCCTCAGCAGAATGAGGCACAATGCCGGCTTTGTCTGCTACTGCACAGAGTGTGTGTGAGTGTGTGTGTGCATGTGTGTGTGCATGTAAGGTTAAATGAATCACACAATGTTAACTAGTTGAAATCCAATTAGTGTGGGGGTTTTTTTGTCTGACCTTTGGGGAGTATCTTTCCAATCCATCCATCCATTCACACACACATTTTGGTTTCACTCGCCTATATCTCAAAGCTTTTACACAAAAGTAATATTTGCTACACTGCAACGCTAAGCCTAACATAACCCTCATACACATCTGTTAATACTAGTACATTGGGGGGGGGGGGGGGGGGGGGGGGGGGCAAAACAAGCAAAAAGTTAAAGAAATAAAGGAATGTGCTAGAGCTGGGTAAAAAAAAAATCTACACTCTAAGAAAAAAACGGTCCTATAAAAGTGGTTATTTGGCTTGTAATCATAGGGGAACCACTTTAAGTGCTATACAGCACCAAATCTTGGTGATTCAGCGGTTCTTCACCAGTTCTTCAGCAGTTCTTTGGGATGACTGAGGTGCTATATAGCACCGTTACCATATACAGAACCTGTGAAGCTCCTGTATGGTTCTTCAGCGGTTCTTCACCGGTTCTTCAGCAGTTCTTTGGGATGACTGAGGTGCTATATAGCACCGTTACCATATACAGAACCTGTGAAGCTCCTGTATGGTTCTTCAGCGGTTCTTCACCAGTTCTTTGGGATGACTGAGGTGCTATATAGCACCGTTACCATATACAGAACCTGTTAAGCCCCTGTATGGTTCTTCAGCGGTTCTTCACCGGTTCTTCAGCAGTTCTTTGGGATGACTGAGGTGCTATATAGCACCGTTACCATATACAGAACCTGTTAAGCTCCTGTATGGTTCTTCAGCGGTTCTTCAGCAGTTCTTTGGGATGACTGAGGTGCTATATAGCACCGTTACCATATACAGAACCTGTTAAGCTCCTGTATGGTTCTTCAGCGGTTCTTCAGCAGTTCTTTGGGATGACTGAGGTGCTATATAGCACCGTTACCATATACAGAACCTGTTAAGCCCCTGTATGGTTCTTCACCGGTTCTTCAGCAGTTCTTTGGGATGACTGAGGTGCTATATAGCACCGTTACCATATACAGAACCTGTTAAGCCCCTGTATGGTTCTTCAGCGGTTCTTTGGGGTGGTAAAGGTGCTATATAGCACCACTGCTGTACGATGAACCTTTCAAGCCCCTTTAAAGGTTCTTTACATGCCAAAGAACTACTGTTGGTGCCGTTTAGCACCATTATTGAGGAAGAAATAACATGTGATATGGCACCTCTTATGGGTTCTACATAGCACCATTTGACAAAGGTGCTGTAGAGCATCTTAAGAGATATGGTGCTTTTTGGCCTTAAAAGTGGTTCCCCTCTGATTACAAGCCACTAGCCACTTTTAGTGCCAAATAGCACCAATTTTTTTTAGAGTGTATTTTCAGATTAACCATGACCTTCATTTGAACAACATTAATATAGACTCTTAAAATCCCAAGATCAAACTTTATTACTCTGTCAGTGTTTTCTGTACCGCTTTTCAACGGAATCAACAACCCAATGGCTAAATAAATCATATTTTACTTGAGTTTACACTCCAATTTATATGCAATAAGATAAAAGGCCCGCAAATAATGTAAGAAACCCTTTCGATTGAGATGTCCTCACATTGTTTCCCTAATAATCTGATTCAAGATTCAACTGACTCTTTCAGTCAATCAAATTCAAAATAGACAAAATAGTTTCAAAAATAGACTTTCTATACTCTTTCGTGTGAGCATACCTACACATCACTATGAAAATTAGAGTAGTCAAATTCTCAAATGAACCAGATATTTTTACTGAATCAAAAACCACTCACAAACAAATGACTCCTTTAAATGAATCATTCTAAAAGACTCACATACTTTCTATGCTCTTTTATGCGAGTTCATAGCTGAAATGATCATTTGTGCTTATAATTATACTTATTTTACACAGTTATGAAAATTAGGGTAGTCGAATTCACAAATGATCGACTCATATGAACCAGTTATTCGCTCTTTCAGACGCTCTTTTAATTGAATCATTCTAAAAGACTTCCTAACTGAAATTATAATATGCACTTATAATTGTTAAACTGTTACATGTTGTTATGAAAACAGATTTGATTTTGATTTCAGTTGATATTCACAGAGTTTGTGCTTGTGTTGATAATATCGGTTAAATAACCACTGAACCGCATTTCAACAGAATTAAATTCAGCAAAATGGACAAAAACTCTGCACAATATGCCCAAATGAATCAGAATCAAACTGAATCACAACAGTTTCACAATCCGAATCGAATCTCTGGTCGTTTCAACATGTAAGTGATTTGGGGTTTTAAAAGCCTTGTGACAGTTGGTCTTCACAATGAAGGCAAAACCCTGACCCATAAACACAGTGCCATCCATCTGCAGTGTATGTGTGTCACGAGCGTCTGTTCAGCGTGATTTGATCAGTCATTCTGTCAGGGTCGATCAACATGGCTCACATGTTCATCTGTGTGTGTGTGTGTGTGTGTGTGTGTGTGTGATATTCCTCGAATCCTTGCTGCCATTGTTATTCCGATCACTGTCATCACACAGGGAATGGTTGTGCTCATCGGTCTGCACCAAAATGTTCTGATTGGCTAAAGCTGCTAAATGAGTTTCTTCTGATCCAATTGGATCGCAGGGACCAGATGTGCACTGATAAAAACAACTCAGGCAAAAACCGCTGGCAGAGCGTACAGGCAGCTGGGAATTTAAGTGTAAAAAATCCCTTTCTCTCTCCCACTCTTTCTCTCATTTACCTTTCTCTCCTCCCTGGTGTTTGTGGTTAGCTTTTGTCTCAGTAAGAAGGGAAAACTTCGGTCTGGGGGCTTTAAAACGTTCAAATATTCATCAAATATAGATCTCCCTGAATCCCTTGCTCCCTTTGCTCTTCGACCGCCTCTTCTTCTGTTTCTGTTTTCTTCACTCGCCCTCCTTCTATTTCTGTCCCTCTGCTGTTTTTCTGTTCACTCAAATCTTAAAACAGTCGCAATGAATACGGATCAAAACAATACGGCACCATGAAACACACACACGCACGGTGCAGATGATGATTCACAGGGTTGTGAAATAACCGTACAGAGATTTTCGGCATCTGTGTGTGTGTGTGTGTGTTTGTCTGAGCTGCTGTTCAATGGAGAAACACGGCAAACCCTGGTAAGACCCGTCTGTCCATCTTGTTCTTCCTCTCCTCCACCTCCCTCTCTCATCCTCTTTTCCTCTTGAGTTCTCTTCTCTCAGTTTGAGTGACAGTTAGCCATCTGTCTGTGTCCGCTGCCACAGCAATGCCACGCCGATAAGAAGCCCAGAGCTGCTCCGCAGTCAGGTACCCCAAATCCCTCACACTGACTGACAGCAACATGTGTGTGCGTGTGTGTGTGTGTGTGTTTACCAGCAACTGCTGTAAGAGAGATACTGGAATGACTGCAAAGCAAAAGAAAATCATGCTTATAAGGAATAGCTAAGCCAAAAATGAAAATTGTGTCATCATTTACTCACTCTCATGTCGTTCCAAACCTGAATGACTTTTTTAATGGAACACAAAAGACGATGTTTTACAGCAAAAGCATACGGTGAGAATAAGAGCTGTCAAATGGCAAACTAGTGCATTTTGCTCATGTGCGGTTTTCATTCTAAAATCAAAAGTTTACAGCTTTGTCAATTAGAGATGCACGGATATTAAAACCGATGTTTCATGTTATGTCCAATAACCAGTAAATGACTGATATTAAAGGTGCCCTAGAATGAAAAATTGAATTAACCTTGCCATAGTGAAATAATAAGAGTTCAGTACATGGACATCACATACTGTGAGTCTCAAACATCATTGCCTCCTCCTTCATATGTAAATCTCGTGAATCAAAAACACCACGGAAAAAAAAGTGCTTCTCAACATAAGGCCAACCGTGACACAAGCGTTGGGGATCATTTATATGCACGCCCCCAACATTTGCATCTGTCCAACAAGCCGAATCTACTGATGATAACCAAGACACTCGAAGATAGCAAAAACAGCATCTCTAATCACACGTCATGTTTAGGCTGTGCAGGGGACGTGAGGACTTTTCATATGTCAACAGTCATGGTTGAGGTTTATTATAATCAGATACCACAACAAAAAATTGTTTGTTTGTTCGGCCCATTTTAAGCAAGCTTCGCTCAGCGTCTTAAACTGAAAAAAGGGGAAATTACAACTATATTCCTGCAAGCAGTAAGTAGTGATGTATCCACTTATTGACTGTTTAAACAATTTCTGATTAAATTGAAAGTTTCTTAGAGAGACAGCATTGTCTAGATGACGCAAAATGCTAGTACAGTAGCAATAGGAAACTCCAAGTACCATACCAAACTAAATAGTGTGTCGAATGACAAAGGGTAATATTATTTTGTATTACAAAATACAACCATAGATACTTTGCTTAGATCGTTCACGCGATCCTTAGTTTCTTTTTGTCGGCCTGTGTTCTGTCAGGACGGTCAGGACTCACAAGCTGAACAGCTGAACTGCTGTGAGCTGCTGAAATAAGCCAATCAGAGCAGAGCTCAACATAATATTCATGACTCTTCCTAATAAGGCAAAAACAGAGCATTACATCCTAGGGACAATTTATAGGGTTGTAAATGGACCTGTAAAACTGTATCTGGACAATTTGTGCCCTTAAATAAGCCACACACCCTCAGTGTAGATATCAGAGAACAATTTAACATATTGTTTCAACTCATTCTAGGGCACCTTTAAAATTCAGTACTATTTTGGGTAAAAACAAACAAATAGAGAACACTTTACAACAAGGTTTTATTTGTTAATCTTTGTTAACGTTAGTTAATAAAACAGCAATTCAACTGTTCATTGTTCATGTTAGTTCACAGTGCATTAACTAATAATGTCAAATACAACTTATGATTTAAACAATGTATTAGTAAATGTTTTAACAAAGATTAATAGATGCTGTAGAAGTGCAGTTTATTCTTAGGTCATATGTTAACTAATGAAACCTTATTGTAAATAAACAAAATAATGATAAATTTATTTAAACATAAATATAGATAGATAGATAGATAGATAGATAGATAGATAGATAGATAGATAGATAGATAGATAGATAGATAGATAGATAGATAGATAGATAGATAGATAGATAGATAGATAGATAGATAGATAGATAGATAGATAGATAGATAGATAGATAGATAGATAGATAGATAAAATTGGAAATCTGCAACTAACTGAAATAAAATAAG
>NC_090172.1:57929309-57989309 GCF_024679245.1 Pseudorasbora parva | reverse complement strand
TGCCGCAGACGAGCGCTTCCGCTTCTTCCGCTCATGTGTATGTGGGGGAACACAGCGCTGTTTATCATATTAGATACACTGTAAAAAAAAAATGTGTTGGTTTTTGTTGGTTTAACTTAAAAAAGTAAGTAACCTGGTTGCCTTTACATTTTGAGTTTATTGAAATTAAAAATTTGAGTTGATACAATGAAGGAAATTTGTTTAATAAATAGAAACTCAAACTATTATTGTATCTGAACTACCTTAAAAAATGTGATAAATCATGAAAATAACACTATTTGTCATGTTTCACTGCGTCATCAGAAATAAAACACACACAATTACCCAATATGCGTACAAAATCTTTCAATAATATTTTAACAAAGGTTGTCGAATCTCAATTTTTTTTCATTGTATTAACTCAAAATTTGAATTTCAATGAACTCAAACATTTTAAGGCAACCAGGTAACTTTTTTTTTTAAATAATTTTTTATAGTGTACATATACCGAACTCTGTGCGTTCACTCGGCTGCTATGAGACACTCGTTCGCACTACAGTGAGCTAGATCGATATTAGGCATGATAAAACATGATACTCACGGTAAATCAAGAAAATTAGATTTAAACAATAAGACTAACTGAGTTGAGTTATATAACAATGATTCGTTTTCTGTCGATGAATGTCTCCAAACAGTTGCTCACCGGTCTAATAAAACACATAATACACTAAAGATTCTTTGATGTTTCCATGATTTCTACAAAATAAAACCAGAAATGGAGGGTAACGTGGGTGTGATGTCACTGATAGGCTACACACAGACACGGTGCATGTCCTGGTTAAAATGGCTTATTTCTCTGGATTTAAACATTTTTGGAAACATTTGGGATAATGTAAGTACATAAGTGGTTTTTGGATATTTTATTCCAAAAATCATACATATTGCGCCTTTAAAGGACAAATAAGGGGTAATTAACACATGGTTAATGAGTAGATCGTTCTCTGGGATTTGTTTTCATTAAAATCGAATGTAAAGAGTTTTATCTCTTAAAACAGATTAGCTTATAACACAGCTTTCGTGGCTCGACTCGACTTCCAAGATGGCTGCTGTCTGTATGGTAATGTACTGTGTTTATAAAGTATCTTATTATTAAACTGTTTGTACACTTACAAAGTTCTCAATGGTTCGGTTTCCATGTAGGGACCCTCATTATGCTACCGTGTTAGTGTTTTGTGTAGTGTTTTGTTTTTAGTAGGCTATTTTGTGCCTTGTTAGCGATTTAATGTTACTTATTCTATGCCCCATACACTCGCGTTAAAAGCGAATCTGTTTTTAGAGATAAAACTCTTTACATTCGCATCCCAGAGAACGATCTGCTCGGTAACCATCTGTAAATTACCCCAGGTTCCTTTTTCACCGGAGTTGTCCTTTAATATCTGCTTTTGAAACAGTCTGTATTGTATAAAGCGCAGTATAAATAAAGGTGCAAAAATGGTTTAAAATTCCCTTCCATTCCCAGGTTTTCCATGACTGTGGGAATATATCTTAAAAAACAAGGGCACTGCGTGTTTTGGGCCTGAGCGTGTTGGGGCATCACTTTCCTGTATCAAATCTACTTTCTAAAATGCTGATATCGACGGGCTTCCGTTTGCTCAGGCCTCGTTTCCTTCACGCTACTGTGCGCTGTTTTAAAAACAACCCCCAGTAACACGACCCGAAGCGAGATGGCTCCGTTCGATAAAGCCACAATCAGCCGAATCCCAGTAGAAGTTTAGGACTTTATTGAGGCCTGAACTAAAAACAAACCAAAATAAACGCAGCGATGAAAGGCCATCATTCCATCGATTCTAACACTGATTAAACCAATAAACAAGGGCAGATGCCGAACGAACACACAAAGTGCAAGCCTATTACGAACGAGAGAGGAAAGGTTTTTTGACGGGTCAAACCGCACACTCGCGCTCACTCACCGATGATGAAGTAGTCCTGATTGGTTTTAAACTCATGGCCCCACAGGTTGGGCGAGTACTCCTGAAACTTGATGGTGAAACGCATGTCGCTGTTGGGCTTGTCGCAGGTGAGAAGCAGGTTTGGGGCTCCGGTCACTTCGCACCTGTCGGCCTGGTCCCGTGACGACACCAGGTACAGTTTATAGTACTCGTATTCGGTAGGGGAACGGGGGCCGGGCGGCTCAGACGCGGGGCAGATGAGGTCCAGGCGATCCCCAATCTGAGGGTACAGGACGTAACCCTTATCATCACTGAACCTGCAGGAGGAGGACAGAGACGGAAAGAGAGAGAGAGAGAGAGGATTTAATGGCATGTCATTGGAAGCATGCGCTTCAAATGTGGCAGGGTGCAAACAACAAATGCTAACACTTTATTTTAGTGATATAGTTGCACGTTACTACATACTTACTAATGACAGAATAATTATACATAATTACAAGTAACTAAACCTAAATCAAACCCTAACTGTAGCGCTATAGTTTATTTGGTTAACCAAACAAATTAATAATTAATAATAATAATACAAAATTATTTAAAAAATAAATGCCATCAAATAGTCTCTAACAACCAAAAAAAATTGTGATGTAAAATATAAAATAATAAAAATATAATATTTAATAATTTTTAGCAAAATTGTAATGAATAAAAGACTCTTTTGAAAATCATAGAAATAAACTGTATAATTTAAAGGTGCACTATGCAACTTTCCGTCTACTGGAGGGCGCCTATTCTAAACAAAGGCGTAGTTTGATGACGCCAAGTGTGAGCGCAGCATCTTGGGACATGTGGTCTTCACCTCAGCCGGTGGAAAATAGGACTCGGGCAAAAAAAACGTTCATGCATGCGGTTATTAACGTTACTGTAGTGTGAAGCAGAGCAGGACCGAGTGTTAAGGAGCTGAGCACGGCTGCTGGAGTGATTGTTAAACAAACACCGCATCGCGAACAGCGACACTTTTATTATGACGGGACGGGACACATTAGCCGGGCGCCCGCACTGATCCGCTTTTTCCGGTTATGATTATGAGGTAAAGCAGCTCTGTTTATCATATTAGATACATTTAAGTGTGTTTGAAATTATGTTATGACGTTACTTTGTGCGTTCACAAGCGCTCCTGCCAAATAAAACCCGAAACCGAGGGTAGCGCAGATATGACGCAATTGACAGGCGACTTCCTCAGACGCTATGCTGACACGTCACGGTTCTTAACTAAAATAGCAATTTTCTCACAATTTACAAATAGTTGGAAACATTTTGGAAACATATTGTAAGTACTCAACTAAACAAAATATATAACACTGGCCTAGTGGTTTTTGGATATTTTACTGCAAAAATACTACATAGTGCACCTTTAATCGTTATATAAAATATATAATTTATAAGGTAACACTACAATAAGGTCTATTAGTTAACGTTGATCAATGCATTAAGTAACATTACCTAATACATTTGTGACAGTATTTATCGATCTTTGTTAATGTTCGTTAATAAAAATACAACTGCAAAATAAAACTGAAACTTTATGTTATGATAATATATCAGTAAATGTTGAAACGATGATGCAAGTATTTTACATTGTTAGTGAAGTTATGTTAACTAATGAAACCTTATTGTAAGTGTGGTGTATTTTTTAATGTATGCATTTTTTTTTTTTTTTTTGTAAAAATTGATATATACATTTTTTTCAAACACATTACTATAAAAAACAGCTGCTGTCTTAAATTACAAAGTACAACCAGCTTGGATGTTTAAGCCATTTCAACTTTCAAAAGTTTAATCTTGTATAACTTAAATTGCTTAACTTATTTTGATGAGTTAAAGCAATGTAAAAACATGTTTTTGATAACTTATTGGTAGTATTTTTTTTAACAGTGTTATTACAAACTTGCATTCTGTATAGCTTCATTCTGGCATGTAACACCATTCAATCAATCAATAAAAATCCTTCTTTTTTTGTCACAGAATATCCTGTTTCATTCATAAATATCATATAACTGAAATAAAACGGCTTGCATATGCACGTCATATTGACTTTAATCAGTTTATTGTCCTTGAATCAGCCAAATGTACATTCAGGTAGCGTTTAAAACATGATTATACACAATCATAATGTTGATATTTTTGTCTTTGTTTGTGGTGAAAATCCAGATGCATCACAGTGTACAAACGCCTGCCGCTATAAGCTCTCGCTGCGGGACATTCGCTGACAGAACCACACACTTCTCATGGAAACGTCTGTGGGTCTGCCTCAGGAAGCGGATGGCATTTACTGGAGCAGGTGTGGATCCAACCACACTCCTCTTTCTCGCGGTCTCTCTTTATTCAATAAATCACATTCTGTACAAGTAGAAACCCATCCTCTTTTACACTTCATTCATCTACCCTGCTCTTCTCGCTTCCTGTTTATTCAAAGCCCTAATGCTCTCTTCCGCTGTGTAAATCATCTGAAGGTGCCGAGGCTGAATTTCCAGAAGTATGATATTCGGTTCTTCTATCTCCAACAAGTGACTCTAATGAGAATGAACAGGCTATTCTGGATCCCAATCCCACCCCGAGACACTTGCTTCCAAAGGAAACCGTGTCAGATCAAAGCACAGCGGAGGACGCGTCTAGAGCTTCCAATTTCCAGGAGAATTTGGCTGTTGCAGAATCTCAGGGAGTTTCCTTTGAATTCCTTCTGTGTAAACAAATGACTAAACGACTCACAGACGCTAATTACCATTTTATCATCATCTCTAAACAGCCAGCCACACCGACGGCTATTTACATGTAAGCAAATTAAGGCAGTTGGGCTTTGTTTCGTTTTATGGGCTTCATGTTTCCATGTCAAAAGAAAAACGGGAATACTTTTACGTAATGACGGGTGGATCCCTTTACAAATCACATACATTACCATAGCATGCTAACCCAGGGCATGTTTATTAAAGCTAGTCATTCTTTCTCTCACGAAACAAAGGCAGAGAGTGTGAAATCATGATTTTTTTTATTTTGTGTGTCTCTCTCTCTCTCTCTCTCTCTTTCTCTCTCTCTCTCTGTGTGTGTGTGTGTGTGTGTGTGTGTGTGTGTGTGTGTGTGTGTGTGTGTGTGTGTGTGTGTGTGTGTGTGTGTGTGTGTGTGTGTGTGTGGCATTCCTATGGGAGAAGAGTTTCCTGTCCTTGTCACAAAGGTTAGGAAGGTTATCAGTAGCTCTTACAGTGAAGAGAACAGACACTCAACACACACTTCACGTACTACAATTAGACTGACCGATAGCCACACACACACACACACACACACACACACACACATTTGTTTTTGTGAAATGTGGGGACATTCCATAGGCGTAATGGTTTTTATACCGTACAAACCGTATTTTCTATCCCCTTAAACTGCCCCTGCCCCTAAACCTACACACACACACACACACACACACACACACACACACAGAGAAAGAGAGAGAGAGAGAGAGAGAGAGAGAGAGAGAGAGAGAGAGAGAGAGAGAGAGAGAGAGAGAGAGAGAGAGCGTTAAAGGAATGTTCTTGGGTTCAACAAACCTTTAGTATTTGTGCCATAGAAAAAAAAGTGGGCTTTTTGTTCTTTTCTCTTACATAACCGGTCAAAAGTTCGGGTTTTGTGAGACTTTGTTAATGAAAGTTTTGAAATGCTCACCAAGGCTGCATTTATTTGATCAAAAATACAGTTGTTGTAAAATATTGTTACAATAACTTTTTTAGTTTTTACATTTTAAAACGTAATATATTCTTGTGTTGAATGTTCAGCATCATTCCTCCAGTCTTCAGACTCACATGATCCTCTCTGATAAGCTGATGTTAAGCTCTCTTATTATTAATCAGTGTTAAAAACAGTTGAGCTGCTTCATATTTTTGTGGAAACCATGATACATTTTTAAGGATTCTTTGATGAGCAAAGTTCAAAAGAACAGCATTTATTTGAAATCAAAATATTTTGCAACATTATAAATGTCTTTACAGTCATGTTTAATCAATGTAATGCAGATTCACTAAATATGAGGATTCATTTCTTTCAAAAAATAAAGTTAAAATCGTACTACCCCAAACTTTTGAACCGTAGAGGGAAGTAAACCAGGCCAGCGATCCAGAGGGTTTTAAAAACAGAAATTTGAGAGTTGACATTTTATTAAAGCACTTACATGAATTATTCAGTAAAAAGTTGACTTTTCTATGCGGATGAACTCCTGGTTATGCATTAGCAGTGTAATTCTTGTGAGTTGTCTTCCAGTTTGTTGTAACTTTACGGTGCATTTAATTCACATCCGAAAGATCATATTCACTAGCTGACATAGACCAAAATTACTAGTGGAAAATTCAGGACTTTCTTCAAAGCTTTTAGGGCTGTCATGACGTGTCATTTCAAGATTCGCAATGGAAGCAAATTGCCTTCGATCACAATCATTACGATCATTTGTTGGCAGCCAAATGTGTGCATTTCCACACATTTTGTGTGCTAAATCCATTCAGCTTATTTATGAGGAGACATACTTGAGTTGTCGCATCAAACTACATTTCCCATCATTCTCTACAGCCAAGGAATGTTAAAACACACAGATAAAGCATCAGTTACACACATAAAGTGCCGCTTTTGCTCTTCAATAGGTTGCATTAGCGCTAAAAGGCTTCCTGGGTTTGTAAAAAAAGTAAAAATAGAGAGCAAGAGAAATATGATAGCAGTCCATTTTGAATCGCTTGAACATACAGCACATCATGTGGTACTGCAATTACCATTTCCAAACTCATTGCAGGAAGACCTAAATGCAGCATTACATCACTTCCCTTTTTAACACTGCATGCCAACACGTATAAAAGTCTTAAGGTTATACTTTAAAACAATGTGTACTTTAATCTTCATTGTAAGAGCAAATTAAATTTCACAGTTCTGCCTAAATGCTGTCGATTGGTTAATACCTTTTCTTTAATGTTCTTCAATCCGAAACAAAACACAGACATGCCACTGCTATGTTTATTTTTTATTTTTAGGTAGACAATATATACACAGAACGGAAAACCTGATGAACTAAAGTACCAAAACATCCTGCAGATGCAAAAGATATCTTTTGCATAGGTAGATTTTTGTCTGTTGGTTAATCGTGGACACCGTCACAGTAGACTTGATATGAAGAATAGACAGAACAGACACAGACAGAGAGAGAGAGAGAGGTGTTGCGGATCAGAGGAGAGAATGAAAGGGGTAAATGAAAGATAAAATAGCTTACGAGACCGAGAGGAAAAGAGTAAACAGAGACGAACAATGAGGAAGGGAAAAACAGGTGGACACCGAGAGAGAAGAAAGCAGGCAGGAGAGAAGGGAGCCGTGTTGTTGACATGGTCACGCTGGTCTGCTTTAACCCACTGAACTCTCTGCTGAGACCCAGACACACAAGGAGAAGAATACTGTCCTTTATCACCACATTCACACCTTCCCTCTCTTTCCCTCCCTCTTACGCCCTCCGTGTCAACGTGACAGAACAGCACTTAGTCAAACTCACACTCACTGCTACCAAACACACAAGTACACACTGCAAAAAAGCCAAATCACTCTCGGTATGATCAGAGAAGCGTCAGAGTCCATGTGCCTTAATTTAACAGTCTGAGCACATGATCCGAATCCACTTTTGCTAGTTAAACAACCGAAGAAGAAAACAACGGTCGTAACGCCAGGCACATGCTCTAAAATGGCTGCACAGTTAATGAGTCATGAGTGTGTTTTGGGCGTAACGTGCAATAAACCAATCATCATCTCCCATTCCCTTTAAAAGCTACTTGTGCTTGCACTATGGCGGATTCGCTGTTTACATGGTGGAATTTGTGAGCGGAAAGACTGAACATTGCGTTGTGTACCCGCTTATAGACGCATATTACTAACGCACTCTTTATATAACCCAAAAAATACTGAGCTATTGACTTTAGAGCAGGTTTTTGTTGGTCAAACAGTCGTTTTCAGTTCCTCAAAATAGTAATACATCAACAATGTGCCTGAACACTCCTCATTCTCAGACAAGCACACCCATGGGTGAACAGATGGGTGCGAATGCATTTGCTATTTAAACAAACGTGCCGCTGGCATCACATTGCACCGGGTGTATGACAGGGCTCCACGTTATTTTATCTAGTTTAAGTGGTATTGTTAGAGAGTTTAAAGTGAATTGCCTAAAGGTGTGTTCACACTTATATGTTTGGTTTGATAAAAAAAAAAAAACTGGTGTAATTGCGCTGTTATTGCGATTCATCTGAATATGTGTGAAGGCTCCCATCCGAACCCTGGTGCCGGACGAGACGGCTTAAAAGATTGGTTTCATTAAGCTTTCAAACAAACTCTGGTGCGGTTAAAATGAAGTATGACCGCAACACGGACCAAACACATGTAAACGAACTAAAAATGAGTCATGATGTCACAAGATTTCATTTTTTCTCGTCAAACTCTGCCGTTGCCCATCACCACAGGCGTCAGAACCGCGTCTCCTCGCAGCAGATCTTCATTTGTAAATTTTCGGAGGGATTCCTGCCGCTGTTTTGACTCCTTTACACATTTTATAAGCTTTTCATGTGTTATCAGCTGGTCGAAATACCATCATATATGTAGCTAAGCACATACAGCGAGCGCATTTAGCCGCACACAGCATTGATTTGTATATTCTGTAAGATCTGACACGAAATATACTTCATAAAAGGCAATCAATCAGGCTGTGAACATATCCCTACGCCTTTAGGTTCAGTATCTTTAGGTTCCGTGGTAAAAAGGCCAGTGTGAATGCTGAGCTTTTATGAGGTTTTATGCATACGCAGTCAGGTGAATTTAGCGTTTTGGAAAACACTTGAAAACGCTAGTGTGGGAGCTGTTTTCAAAATGCATCCAGATTAATGTATACGTAGCCTGAGTGTAAAAGATTATCGCAACAGAAAAGTGTAGGGCAGGGACTTTGTTTTATCCATCAGAGGTTGCAGTCGATCGTAAGAAAGAGACAGGGTTAATGCAGACGAAATGATTGAAAAAGTCCGAAATATCGAATTGTTTCACTCTCTGCAAGTTTGGCACCGCAATGCAGTGCTAACCCGGGGTTTTAACCCGGGGTTAAAAGCAGTGTTTAGAACGACGATAACCTGTGGTTAAGCGTATGTGTGAAAAGCACTTATGTCACGTTTCCAAGGCACATTCTTGCACTGTAGACGCCCTCATGTAGACTGGGTTGACCCAGCCTGTTCTGCCGGAGACTTGATTTCGCCCGGCAACTCCGTCTATAAACCCGTTCATTCATTTCTACTGCTTCTGTTACACTTTTGCCGGAACCAGTCACAGACTGGCTTATCCACCTGGTGTGCTCAGTGCCGTTTCTAGGCATAGGCAAACTAGGCGGTCGCCTAGGGCGCCAACAGCTGGGGGGCGCCAGTGAGCCCCCGCCCCAACAAGATTTTTTAGTTATTTCATATATATTTTATTATTAATATTTCGTACTTTTGCTATTTCAAGGCATTATGATTAGTTGTGATTATTGGAGTGAAGTCGCCATGGTGATAGTGGCGCTGCTGTAATGAAATGAGATCATGTAGAGGGCGGCAGGGAACGTCGTCATCCATGGCGTTGTAACGCTTGTGTCCGAGTGAAAAATGCGGATAGCTCACTTAATGTAACTGGAGTGGATGCAAACACGAAGGCGATTAACATCAAACAGATCGCACTTTATTCCCGCTGAACTCTCATCACAAACTCCCTTTCCGTCCACAGCATTACTTAATAAAACAAAATAACTGACTGTTAGCAATAGAAAACAGAAAATAATCCCCACACATGGGAGCTCAAGACTCAGTGCGCACATACACAAAATGCAGATTTCGTTTGCAGGGAGCGCGCGCAACTCTTAAAGGGGCCACACTATATTTCTACTCGTTACAGCGTGCTTTAGTTTCATCATCATGAAAAGGTCAAAGCCATCAGGGGCTCAGTATCGTAAAAAGAAAAAAGAGGAAATATAAAAAAGAAAGCGAAATATACAGGTATGTTAGCCTACTTATTGGTTACTTGTTCTCTACTAAGCTGGTTGCTCTATCATAACGTTGAGCAAAACATTACACTGAATATTAGTACTGGACGGACCACACGCCATGCTCATTTCAGGTGCAGAACATTATAGCAGTTCATTTGAGTAACATTTTTTTTTTACATCAGAGATAACTTAGTTGTTTAGTGTAAATTGATCAAGTAGACTAATACTGTCAGAACCATGGGCGTCACTAGGCCCTTTTTTATGAACTTATGCATCAGCCCCCCCTATAAAAATGTGATTAACTTTTAAAACATATGAAACTGGCGCGAGGCTTCGGCTACGGCTTCGTCCCATCTTTTAGTCTTTGTGTTCTTCAATCCGCAGCGGCGCCGAGTGACATGGTTTTCAAGCTATTGTTATCAAATTTTTTGGCCTTCAGAACATCTTAAAATACACATAGGCCTATGTAGATCATAGAAATCAAAATTTTCTCGGGGGAGCATGCCTAGGGTGCCAGAAAGGCTAGAAACGGCCCTGGGTGTGCTATTCGCGGGTTTAACACGATGACGGATAGAGAAGCGATGGGTCGTTGCCTGTTGATCACGCCTCTTGTGGTCTGATTGGTTGACGGACTATCCAATTGCGTACAGAGTCATTTGAACTATGCTCGTTGATCACGCCTCTTGTGCAGTAGAAAATACAGAGCCGACTCCCCAGACCAATGTTCAATCTTAAACTGAGCTTGGTCTGGTGATAGCCTGACAAGTCTAAAGGAGCAAAATACTCAATTTGCAAGAAAAAATGTGAGATTAAACGGGTTAAAGAAGCACTCCTCTATAGTTAAACAGTTGAGTTTTACCGTTCCATTCAGCCGATCTCTTTATCTGGCAGTAGCACTTTTAGCATAGCTTACATAATTGAATCATATTAGACCATTAGCATCAGAGCTCAAAAAAATAGCCAAAGACTTTCACTATTTTTACTATTTAAAATGTATAGCTATATCTATCTATCTATCGTTATAGATGGAACTATTTTTTCTCAATCCTGCGAAGGAACTTTGCGACCGTCATGGGTGCAGCGGCGCAATGATATTACACAGCGCCTGAAAATAGGCAAACTTCTGTTAATATAACCAGCGTGACGATCTGATGATTACGCCTCTTGTGGTCTGATTGGTTGATGGACTATCCAATTGCGTACAGATTCATGTGAATTACGCTCGTTGATCACGCCTCTTGTGCAGAAGAAAATACAGAGCAGACTCCCCTGACCAATGTTCAATCTTAAACTGAGTTTAGTCTGGTGATAGCCTGACATGTCAGTCCTTACACTGGAACGTTGTTTTAACTCATGACATTGGAAGCTCAGAAAACAAAGAAACATATGCATGGATGAATTGTTCACAATCAGATCAATAAGAAGCATTTAGAAAATAGTGATTTTCATTTAATGCAGATTTTAAAGCCAGCAAGCTACCTGAATAATAATAATAATAATAATAATAATAATAATAAGTATGTTTTTAAATGCATTGACAAAGCATTCATGTCTTTGTTTGCATACTGGTGCAAAGTATGTGTCCAGCCAAGAGGTATTGTTCAAGAGTTGCATATAGACAGCTTTGATTGTTATAATGGAAGCATTCTAGATTTATAAAAAAAAAAAAGAAAGTCCAACACAACAAACGTTGGGTTCAATCAACACTCGTTTAGGAGCATGTGTGTGTGCGGCAGACCCAGTCTCACAGCCTGTGTAATTACATATGTTTCAGCACTGGACCGCATTAGCCTTCGTGATTGAACAACTGTCAGCCGGCAATGTCTAATGAGCAAACTCAGGGTTAAGCAAGCACTCGGCAGATAATTAGAGAACGTTTGCAGAACCTCGCCAAAGAATTTCTGACCCGTGTGTCAAGCTTGAAGGGAAAAAAAAAAACTTGAAGGAAAAGGGACACGTATAAAAATGTAGCCACAAAGTCAAGTTTAAAACAGGATGAAAACAGCAGTCTTATACGCAAACGAAAGAATTCTGTGTGCGTGTTTGTGTTCGCAAAGCTCGACAAAAGCCAACCGCACACACGGGCAGGCCTTCAAAGCGCAGATTAAAGGGAAATTATACCGACATCTCTGTTTACTCTAAATATAAACATGATAATACACTCCTCCAACCATTCCTTCTCATCCCAAACACTCATCATTCCTGTTTTGCTCTCTCTCTCTCTCTCCCACCCTCCCTCGGTTTCTCTCCCTTTCTCTCCTGCTCTGGAACAAAGGTGGCATTCATCGTCACACATTGAAACAAGGAGTGGGGGGATGGAGGGGGGCAGAGGTGACAGGAGTGTGTGCGCGCCGGGCTCGTTTATGAGGGCAGAAACATCATTTTGTCAAACTTCGCCGACGCCCTTCCCTGACCCTGACAGCTCTTGAAAAGAGCCGAGTGTTAGTTTCACCCCGTCCCGCCCCCGACAGTGCTGACCCCCACCCCCCCACCCCCCTCCACCCTCCACCCTCCACCCGTACCCACCTTCCCTTGTCCATAAGGCCCTCCACCGTCCTCTTGTTCGTCAGTCTTGCATTACAAAGATTCCTCACGAGAAACTCGAGCTGTGTCCAAAAACAAGCTCGGGGCACAGGTGCAGTGAGGTGGACCTTTGTGTGTGTGTGTGTGTGTGTGTGTGTGTGTGTGTGTGTGTGTGTGTGTGTGTGTGTGTGTGTGTGTGTGTGTGTGTGTGTGTGTGTGTGTGTGTGTGTGTGTGTGTGTGTGTGTGTGTGTTGGAATGTCAGAGATGGTCGACAATCTTTCACATGATAAATGCAGAGGTTTCAACACACCCTAGATGAGGACATCAGCCACATATTTGCCAGTGCATTAATAACACGTATCGCAAATAAAATCAGTGATAAATGCAACTCGATTTTTAAAGAAGAGGAAAAAAAACCTGCGCCCAAGACTCCAAGTCAAAACAGGCCAACCCTCAAGTCTATATGACATCCTGTGATAAGTCTATGGGAATCTATGGGATTATGGGATTTGCTCGTCCACCAAGCGAAAAGCTTAAAAAAAGTAATAAAATGAATACATATTAGCATACATAAGGCATAGTCTGATACTCATTCATGTCTGTTACACAATGTACGCCTGTGGGATTGTGTGCTTTATTCTCTATCAGGCGTAAATCTAAAATAATAAAATAAAATAAAATATTGTATTGAATTAAATTCAATTAATAGCACTCTCCTGAACAAACTGAATGAGTTAGTGCTGAGGTTTAACGCTTCTGGTTAAAGATTTGCCTCTACAAATGTTCTCCTGCATGCTCAATAACTTCTTTCCCACCAGCCAAAAAAAAAGTTTTCAGATTTAAGAATTAGATTTAAGTTGGTGATTGCATGTGATAACAAGCTTTCGCGCTAACACCAGCTGAAATCCTTCAGTTTGAATCACTTTGATATGCCGTGAGAGTGACTTTTGACTTTTGCAATTTCCACTTCATTTTCAGCTTCTATTCCACCTCACTAAGCTGATTTTGCCTCCAAGCGTGCATTGATCTCATCAGGAGCAGAGCCACGGAGGGGCTGGAGTCACGGCTGGCGTCCAGCAGACCAGCGGTGGGCCAGAGATATCAGCCCTCTCAGAGGAAGACTCAATCTCCCATCTCGCTTTCTCTCTTTTCTCTTCATAGGTGTATCGTCAGCTTCCAGGGCCCGATTAAACCCTGTCCTGGGTCTCCAGTGCCCAGACTAAACAACACCTACCAGTCAGACATATGAGCTCTTATCACACCGCCAAGAGACCAGCAATACAGAGAGGGAAAAAAGGGAGAGAGGGAGAGAAAGAATCTAGCTCTTAAAAATAACAATGTATTAGAAAGTTTAAAACTTGGGCTAGACTGAGAGCTATACAGACAGATGGATGAAATGATAAAAAGAACGATTGATAGAATGATGGATGGATGGATGGATGGATGGATGGATGGATGGATGGATGGATGGATGGATGGATGGATGGATGGATACAACAACAGAACAATGGATGGGTGGATAGGTAGGTGGATGGATGGATACAACGATAGAACAATGGTTGGTTGGATGGATGAATGAATGGATGGATGGATGGATGGATGGATGGATGGATACAACGATAGAACAATGGTTGGTTGGATGGATGGATGGATGGATGGATGGATGGATGGATGGATGGATGGAAACAATGACTGAATGATGGATGGATGGATGGATGGATGGATGGATGGATGGATGGATGGATGGATGGATGGATGGATACAACAAAAGAACAATGGATGGATGGATGGATGGATGGATGGATGGATGGATGGATGGATGGATGGATGGATGGATGGATGGATGGATGGAAACAATGACTGAATGATGGATGGATGGATGGATGGATGGATGGATGGATGGATGGATACAACAAAAGAACAATGGATGGATGGATGGATGGATGGATGGATGGATGGATGGATGGATACAACAAAAGAACTATGGATGGATGGGACACTAGAGCCATGGTTGGTTGGTTGGTTGGTTGGTTGGATGGATGGATGGATGGATGGATGGATGGATGGATGGATGGATGGATGGATGGATGGATAGATAGATAGATAGATAGATAGATAGATAGATAGATAGATAGATAGATAGATAGATAGATAGATAGATAGATAGATAGATAGATAGATAGAGAGCCTAAAATGATATGCAATGAAATGCAGCTCTTTTATTTACTCCGTCTTCACCTCCATATTCTGATCAATTATACAGTGAGCGACACTAAACCTGCTCCCGAGACTCCCAATCCCAAGTAGTGCAGGTTTGCCTAAACATTCGAGACCAAAACAGAACCTGTGCGATGCGTTGGACGTGTTTATTTAGATCAACGGTCACATTGCAGCGACAGTCCCATCAGAACACACACATATTGACCCATCTTCCTCTCTATTCAAATGAACTGTGTGCAAACACCACACACAACATAAAAAAAGATGACAAAAGTACACGCAGAGACTATAAATGAGCTCATATTACGCCGATAATCATATAACATCCACAAGCGCAAAGTGATATGTGATTGTTTACAGATATTTAATGACAGCTAAAGGGCAGCGTGTAAATATATCGCAGCACGCCGGGATGTTGCTACAACGTAACCAAATTGTCTGACAATGAGCAGATCACATGTGGCCAATTATCACATGACCTCGGCAGACAAACTCTGAAAATGATGGAAATGAGGACAACGAAAACAGGTGAAAGTGGAGGAGAGGAGAGCGAAGGAAAGAGAAGGAGCGAGCGAGAGGCTGCTGTGAAGAAAGAGAGAGCTGGAGGCACTGCAGGAATGTTTGTGGTGAGGAACAGCGGGCGTAATGGCTTCCATATGGACGCTCCTGGCGGGAGAGAGAAAGCGAGGAGAATTACAGAGGGAAACAAAAGAAAAGGATCGAAAATTAAGTTAACGTTAAGGAAAAAGAGGCTTGATGGAGGGGAAAACTGGAAAAAGATGCAAACGGAGGACAGGAAGAACACTGCAAAAAATCATTACGTTTTTTTTTCCTGTTTTAAACTAAAAACATCTAAACATCCTTCAGACGCAAATCCGCATGAGATATTATTTAAGACTTGTGTTCAGATAATGATTTAAACAGGGTTATGATGGTTAAAACTAAAACCATAAAAAAAAAAAACTTACACTTTCCCTCACCTAAAGGATTATTAGGAACCCCATACTAATACTGTGTTTGACCCCCTTTCACCTTCAGAACTGCCTTAACTCTACGTGGCATTGATTCAACAAGGTGCTGAAAGCATTCTTTAGAAATGTTGGCCCATATTGATAGGATAGCATCTTGCAGTTGATGGAGATTTGTGGGATGCACATCCAGGGCACGAAGCTCCCGTTCCACCACATCCCAAAGATGCTCTATTGGGTTGAGATCTGGTGACTGTGGGGCCATTTTAGTACAGTGAACTCATTGTCATGTTCAGGAAACCAATTTGAAATGATTCGAGCTTTGTGACATGGTGCATTATCCTGCTGGAAGTAGCCATCAGAGGATGGGTACATGGTGGTCATAAAGGGATGGACATGGTCAGAAACAATGCTCAGGTAGGCCGTGGCATTTAAACGATGCCCAACTGGCACTAAGAGGCCTAAAGTGTGCCAAGAAAACATCCCCCACACCATTACACCACCACCACCAGCCTGTACAGTGGGAACAAGACATGATGGATCCATGTTCTCATTCTGTTTACGCCAAATTCTGACTCTACCATCTGAATGCCTCAACAGAAATCGAGACTCATCAGACCGTCAACAAGGCAGTTTCGCCCACAGGACTGCCGCATACTGGATGTTTTTCCCTTTTCACACCATTCTTTGTAAACCCTAGAAACGGTTGTGTGTGAAAATCCCAGTAACTGAGCAGATTGTGAAATACTCAGACTGGCCCGTCTGGCACCAACAACCATGCCATGCTCAAATTGCTTAAATCACCTTTCTTTCCCATTCTGACATTCAGTTTGGAGTTCTTGACCATCCGACCAATCAGAACAGACTGGGCCATCTGACCAATCAGAGCAGAGTAGGCTCTTAGAAAGGAGAGGTTTAGAGAGACTGAATCTTACTGAGATATGAGGTGATGTTAAAGGGGTGGTTCCGTGTTTTTTTTCTAGGCTTGGTTGTGTTTATGGGGCACAGTATAACATGTCTTAATACTTCTTTTTTTTTTTTCAAACGCCATATTTTTCTTATATTTGACCTTTATTCCACACCGCTGTCTCCACTGTCCTTTGAACGGCTCGTCTGCTTCCTGCTTCTATGAAGCCCATCCCTCTGAAAAACGCAATGGTCTTAGATCGGTCAGATGGCCAAATGTAGTTTCCTGTATTTTTATTGGCTGAAGTGCCAAGCACAGGTTGTCCGGAAACGCCACGCCCCTTCCCATTACGGGCAGAAGTCACATCTGCGGAGACTAGCGAGGGTTTATGATGTCACCAACCCAGGAAGAAGCTCGTTGTAGTCCAAACCGGCCGCTTTTGTAGGCAATAAACTGCTGTAACTATAAAAGACAATATCTCCGTTTGCATTGAACTTTCAGCGCTGTAACTTTGCAGATACTGTTTATGCTCAAGCAGCGACATTACACACTAACTAAAGTTAAACAACTGACATCACATTCAACCACCCCTTTAACCTGTTGTAGGAGAAACCTTTAAAATAGCATAATGGGGTAGCCTGACAAGCCAGACCCACATCAAGATGTTTGGTCTGGAAACTCACCATAGACAGGGCTCAATCTGAGGGGCGGGATAAACGGTTGTCTTTCAAACGCCCTCTGCACGCGATAGGATAGCGCTACACCAACCAGAGCAACGAAGGTGAAGCGGAGCTCGTTGACAGATTAAACATTCGCCGTATCCGGTCGGCTAAACTCCGAGCACATCTTCCTTTTTAAGAATGACTTCAGTGCCGTTCTTTGTTCTTTTCTCAGAGAAAAGCTTAACTCCAAGTCTTCCAGAGTCGCGGTCAAAGCTGACCGCCGTTCACCAGTTTCTGTGTTTACTAGAAGCACGCAAACGCAACTCGGCCGTCATTATATTAAGCACCGCCCACCGACTCTATACACGATGGGATTGGCTCGACCAGAGTTTGGTTTTTACAGCTCAGTATTGTATTGAGAGTTGCTAGATGACACTCACGGCAGATTAGATTTGCTGCCGCTAGGGTGTGTCTAGATTTCTAGGCTATAATCGAGGCACTTTAATAATTAAACCTTAACAAGTATTTGTTTAGTTTATACTATTTCAGTTGGTAGAGAAAAAAATCTGCCTTTATCTCTTTCTAAAAATGTACTGGAAAGCAAAACCAAATTCCTGGTGTGTCTGTAGCACAAAGCAGGTGAACAGAGAATGTGTGTGTGTGCGTGCGTGTGTGTGTGTGTGTCTGTGTGTGTGTGTGTGTGTGTGTGTGTGTGTGCGTATGTGTGTGCGTGCGTGTGTGTGTGAAGGTAAGTCTGTCCTTGTCACCGTTACTGTCATGCCCTTTCCTGACAGGAGGCGGTCTCATCGCTGCACGGCGTACGCTTTCTAACCAGACAGCAGAGAAGCTGCATTTCCTCACGTTTCAACAGTGTGAGCGCTTCCACACCCTCTGAAAGCAGTCTGGAAAGTTCAGCATTAATCACACGTGAAATAAATGCTAATGAACGGCCGACCCCCTCCTTCTGGAACACGAAAAACGAAAATCAAAATCCATCAAGAATGACAGAGAGAGAGAAAAGAGAGAACATATGCTTTCCTTCTCTCGCTGTCTGTATTTCACGTCCTCAGATCAGGCCTGTATATTTATGCAGCCGTATGTTCTCAAAGCCCCCCGTTCAGAGAGATTAACATATGTGCGAGCTTGTATGTGCACATGAATATGATTCACGGCATAATGAATCATAATGCCGTTTAAAGAGGTGAGCGTTCATGCCGGATCAGAGGGAACACACGCACACACATGAAGTAGGTGTGGATAAGTGAAGTTTTTCCAGAGTAAAATGAGCCTTTCAGTCCAGCTGGTGTGTGACCACAGGTCTCTGTGTCAATGTCTGTGTTATTCTGTGTGAAATTAGTGTGTGTTACTTTTAAATGTGTGCATGCCGGATCAGAGGGAACACACACACACACACACACACACACACACACACACACACACACACACACACACATACACACACACACACACACACACACACATACACACACACACACAAACACACACACACACACACACACACACATACACACACACACACAAACACGTTTGTTTTTGTGAAATGTGGGGACATTCCATAGGTGTAATGGTTTTTATACTATACTAACCGTATTTTCTATCCCCTACACCGCCTCTTCCCCTAAACCTACCAATCACACACACACACACACACACACACACACACACACACCCCACACACACACACACACACACACTGCCCCTACCCCTAAACCTACCTATCACAGGAAACATTCTGCATTTTTACTTTCTAAAAAAACTCATCCTGTATGATTTATAAGCATTTTGAAAAGTGGGGACATGGGTAATGTCCTCATATTACAACCTCTCCTTGTAATACCTGTGTCATACCCATGTCATTATACACATTTGTGTCCTCATATTTCACAAAAACATGCCCATACACACACACACACACACACACACACACACACACACACACACACACACATGAAGTAGGTGTGGATAAGTGAGGTTTTTCCAGAGTAAAATAAGTCTTTCAGTCCAGCTGGTGTGTGACCACAGGTCTCTGTGTCAATGTCTGTGTTATTCTGTGTGAAATTAGTGTGTGTTACTTTTAAATGTGTGTATATGAATGAAGTCCGTGTGTGTGTGTGTGTGTGTGTGTGTGTGTGTGTGTGTGTGTGTGTGTGTGTGTGGACTCCTTCCTCCAGGGAGGCGACTTCAGGTTAAACTCACTCTCTCAAACGTAACGGTCTGATTAGGCCGAGTCGCTGGGGGTCAGAGGTAGACAGAGGGCCACATACTGAGGGGTCCCGTGGAGAGATGGGACCTGCCCCAATGTCCACCTCATGGAGTCCAGAGCATCCACAAGGCCTATAAACACCCCAACATGGGCTCAGATGTCTTTGGGGCCCCAGGAAACTGTAACTCAAAGGTTCACCTGACTCCATGTGTGTGCAGAGATTATGAGCTACTGCGTACAATTCCTAAAAGGAATACACTGGACCGATGAATACGAGAAACAGATTTGGAGTCCTGAGGGTCCTAAAAGACAAGGAACACATTAAACAATGTGCTATCGGCTTTCAGATTCTACCCGCTTAATTATTGCCTAAGCAAGCCCAAGTTTCACATCGAAATACATTTTTGATTAATAACATCTACTCGAGTTTCAAAGTTCATTGGCTGCTCCCATGAATGAACTACATCCAAATGGATATGAAAAAATCCTTTGGAAAGAAAAGCAATACATATTTTTGTATTTAAAAGCACTGAAATCAATCATTTTCTTTAGGAATATTTTGTACGATGAAAATATCAAGATCAATTTACTTGAAAAGCAACGCTGCATAAGATGTTAAGACTTGTTCAATACGAGCAGATATGTTCACTTGTTTAAAGTATAAACTAATTAAAACACAAGTGCGGGGGAAAAAACTTCAAGACACACTAAGAAAACAAGTCTTGATGTTTTATGCAGAACTGCTTAGGTTAATTAATCCTTTTTATGGATTTTTACAGGAAAAATAGACAGTGGCTAATTAAAAAGTATGTCCATTTTTAAACAAGAATTAGGATAAACATTTTAAATGTGATTTATTTATCAATTTATAAATGTATCATATGAAGTTATCCCAAAATATAACATTTGTTTGTTTGTTTGATTGATTTATCGATTGATCGATGGATTGATTGATTGATGGATTTATCGATTGATTTATCGATTGATTGATCGATTTATTGATTGATTGACTGATTGATTGATCAATTTATTGATTGATTGATTGATTTATCGATTGGTCGATTGATTGATTGATTGATTGATTGATTGATTGATTGATTTATTTATTTATTGATTGATTAATTGATGGAATGATGGAATGATTGATGGATTAATTAATGGATTGATTGATTGATTGATTGATTAATTGATTGATTGATTGATTGATTGATTAATTGATTAATTGATTGATTGATTAATCGATTGATTAATTGATTGATTGATTGATTGATTGATTGATTGATTGATTGATTGATTGATTGATTGATTGATGGAATGATTGATGGATTAATTAATAGATTGATTGATTGATTGATTGATTGATTGATTGATTGATTGATTGATTGATTGATTGATTGATTGATTGATTGATTGATTGATTGATTGATACATTGATTGAAACATTGATTGATATATTGATTGATTGATTTACTGACTAACTGATTGAAATTGATCAATTGATACATTGATTGAAATTGATAAATTGACATTGATTGATTGATTGATTGATTGATTGATTGATTGATTGATTGATTGATTGATTGATTGATTGATTGATTGATTGATTGATTGATCGATCGATCTATTCCAGGCCAGAAAAGCTAATTTATACTGGAATTATAGGTTAAGGTTAGATAATAATATATTTTTTCTTTTAATAACTGTTGACTGAAAGGTGAAATGGTTTCTTTAATGGCATTGCCGGAACCTTTATTTACTTACTTTACTTATTATGAGTGTATAAGGAGAAATGACTTATATCACTGCATAATACTTAATTTATTTTTTCTAGTGATAAAGTATGTTTATGAGCTGCATATCCATTACATTTTAAACTGTATTAAAACTAAATGATTAATTAAAACCAAATGATCCCATAAAAGGGCTTTCACACCGGGTAGTTATATGGACCTAATTTTAGGAAGAAATAGCCACCGAGAACAACACCGAGCCCTAGGGCCATTTTCCTGATTGCATTCTCTTCTCCAGAAGGAACTCTGAAGTCTGAAGTGGCATAAGGTGGCAAATAGTGACGTTCTTTAAGTATGATGTTCAACAACATCAGCTGGAGGATGGAGGACACCGTGGGATTCGTGATAACGGAGATTGAATGTTATGCGATGGAAAAAGCATAAAAGAGGTCTAAGAGATCATTTTCATGTTTCGCTTGTTCTCTTCATAGTCGCGTTGGATTTCCAGCGTGGAGTAAAGGTTGAGCAGCGCCTGGACTACGGCATCTGTCCATCTATCGCTGTTTGTGTTGTTGCATCTATCGTTTTCCATCATGCAGTTTGTTTGTGGAGTAAACTGAGTGCATTTACATGGAAAATTCATGGTATGCTTTCAACCATTCAATGTACACTTACACCACTGGTAGTTCCTATTGTGCTGGGTTAGACCCTATTTGGAATAGGAGCTAATTTAGGCTATGTCCACACTAGTGCGTTTTCGTCTTAACACTGTTTTAAAATGAAAACGATCCTTGTCCATCCTGGTGTTCCCACTGCCTTTCGGAAAAGACCAAAAATGCATGTCACATGACCATTCATGCACACTGGGGCATGCCTGCTCTATGTAGGGTTTACGCAGCTTGAAATGAGATTTGTTGGCGATTGCTCTAATAATAGCTTTCCTCTTGTGCATCTAGACAGCTGTAGGATTATAAAATGCAGGGTTTAACTGCACAAAAAGTGCAGCAAAGCGGCTGGTAAAAAGGATCTAAAAAGGATCTCCATGTTATAGTTTACATGGTTGTCGAGGCTGGTCTGTTGTTGTCATCTGTAATGGTCATATGATAGTGGCTTAACGAATTTAGGGAAGGATATGCAATTATCCAGAAGGCCCAATCAGGGAGCCAATGTGGGCAGCCACGCCTTCGTTTTCAAAAGTCTCCGTTTTAGTCCGTCTACACGGAAACGCAACCCCAGAGTTTTCCGATTAAATCGGAGTTTGCAGCGTTTCCAATAGTCTCAGTTTTAAACGGTTGAAAACTTTGCAGAAGTGTGGACGCCAGGAGTTACCGCAGCAAAACTTACAGGTTTTAAAATGAAAGCACACTAGTGTAAACAAGCTCAAAAGGCATTCCTAGTACTACATTTGTTCCCTGCATTGCAAAGACCTAAAAAGTGGGTACCGCGTCCATATCTCCAGGAACAATGAAAAGCTTCCTCTGATACAAAAGCATCCGATGGAACCCTTTAAGGTTCTATATAGAACCTTTTCTTCTAAGAGTGTGTGCTGGTTTAGTCCCTGACGTTAAAAGGGATCCTTAAAGGAAGTGTATGTAATGGGGCCAAAACTTGTACTGCAATCATTTTCAAATAACTAGAGCGTTGTATCCCCTCTCCCTCTCCCCCCTGACTCGAGGTTGCCAGATTGGCTGCAGGATTCGCAGGAACGTTTCTAGATCTGCAGCTGGGGTAACTAGAGCAGATCTGGCAACCCGGATACTGAAACACTACTGACTTCCTGATTGGTCGATAGGTGGAGGGTGGAGCTTCAGGCCAAAACACAACATGTCAACATCAACATCAGTTGAGGGCTGCAACAACAACTTTTAAATGACAATATCCTGGCCGGATCCTGTTGTCAGTGATATAAGTATTTGAAATTAACATGATTTCTTAATGTCTAGTGGCATATCAGGGCCATTTTATGATTTCACGAGTTCACACTTACATCAAATTAAATAGAGTAAAGATTATACGTATTTGGCGTGCTGTCCGGGGGAATTTGGCCTGAACCCATAGATTGTGTTGACCTCTAAAATGAGATTTTTTTTAGAATCAAGTGAGGAGATGGGGTGGTGGAGGGATGCTAAAATGAAAATGGTCAACGAAAGAAGGTAAATCTGATATATATATATATACACACACCTCTCATCGTTGATTAGCTTGATGTGCTCCACTTGTGTTTAATTAGGTTTCAATTATTTGCATGTGCTCCTCCCTAAATTTTGTAAATAAAAACATCACTAATTGAAATAAATTTCTTACATACAGCTCCTTTAAAATTATGAGCTGTACAATCTAGCCGAGTGCCTCACAATATAAAAAACTGTGTCGGCAGGGCGCCGAATGTGTGGAAGTCTCTGAATTGTGGCCTAACAGGGGCGAGTGGTGTGTGGGGCGAATCAGGGCCAGTGTGGGGTGACGACAGGCTGCTATTCCACACCCTGAGGCCTAGCGCTCCACTCCACACCGAAAACAGCCTGACGCCTTCACAAATCAACCGTCCCGGCATCTGAAAGTCATTCCACTCTCTCACTCTTCCTTCTGCACACTTTCATTTTTGCATTTTTTTTCCCTCTGACTGCGTCTCTTTATCTCTTTCTTGTGGGTCTAGTGCGGTCAGGCCGGGGTCCCAGCAGGACCCAAGGTGGAGGAGCCCTGCGGTAAAATCAACAGCTAGAGACCCCGATAGAAAGACGGCGAGAGAGAGAGAGAGAGAGAGAGAGAGAGAGAGAGAGAGAGAGAGAGAGAGAGAGAGAGAGAGAGAGAGAGAGAGAGAGAGAGAGAGAGAGAGAGAGAGAGAGAGAAGTGTCAGATGAGACTGACTACTGCTTCAAACACCTCTGCCTCCAATCCTGTCAGGTTGTGCGTCATGCCAGTTTCTGCTGAAATGTGTGTGTGTGTGCGTGTGTGTGCGTGTGTGTGTGTTTGTGTGTGTGTGTGTGTGTGTGTGTGCCCTTGTTTATATTACATTGTGGGGACCAAATGTCCCCATGAGGATAGTAAAACCTGAGATCACCTACATTGTGGGAACCAGCCAGCGGTCCCCACTTTTCAAAAGGCTTATAAATCAGAGTTTTTTTAGAAAGTAAAAATGCTGAATGTTTCCTGTGATGGGTAGGTTTAGGGGCAGCGGCAGCGGCAGCGGCAGTGTGTGTGTGTGTGTGTGTGTGTGTGTGTGTGTGTGTGATGGGTAGGTTTAGGGGAAGGGGCAGTGTAGGGGGATAGAAAATGCGTTTTTTTACAGTACACAAACCATTACACCTATCGAAAGTCCCCATAAAACATGGAAACACTATGTGTGTGTGTGTGTGTGTGTGTGTGTGTGTGTGTGTGTGTGTGTGTGTGTGTGTGTGTGTGTGTGTGTGTTGTACTATAAGAATCTCATCTCCTCCACAGTGCCAAAGGGCATCTTTTTAGCACACAAAAAAACTTTCATCTCAAACTCATACAGGGTCACGGGGTCTTTATGACATTCTTGTCCCCCCCCACCCCCAGCCAATTAAAAACAGCCTCTCGAACGGTGTTCTCAAGAGCACTTCCTGTCGAGAGGCGAGATTGACAGCTGAGGCTATGATTGACAGGCCTCTGGCGAGAGAGGCTTTGGAGCTGCGCGGTGGTCCACAGGAAAGTTTTCTGCCGGCAAACCCTTTCATTTGCATGAACGAGGGATGCTGGATAAATAAAGAGAGCGAATGAATTTTGGAAGTGAAGTACGAGCGTCCCAGCGGGGTACAGGCACGTTTTCGAGAGTGTGGCGACGTGTAGCGTCCCGTGAGATGAATACCACAACAAACTCTCTATTCACACACTCTCTCTCACACACACACACACACACACACACAAGCTTGCATAAAAGGGAAACAACAACTCAAATCCGCAACAACTACACTGTTACAGACCATCCATATGCACACTCATTCTAAAAAGATGCAGCAAATCCCTGATGATTATGATAATTAAATATGAAAGGGTTTAAAAATAGCACGTTTCTTCTCTCCTTAGTATCGGGGAATTCTGAAGAGACCATTCACAAAAACCGTGAACATGAAAACGCTGGAAAACAGAAAGTCCCTATTCACGCTTTCCTGACTCTCTTTCTCTCCCTCGGCCGTTCCCGCCCCTCTGTCTCTCGAGAGAAAGCGAGAGGGAGAAAAAATGGCTGATCATTATTCCTATCAAACTCTCGGAGAAAAGAAAGTTCGCACCAACTTGCTGACTATAGGTTAGCAGGCGGAGTGGCGGAGAGAGTTAGAAAGTGTCGGAGGAGAAGAAAGGCTGTGACGAACAAGAAAATGTGTTAGATGTTAAAATTCACTTGTCAAAAAAATCCTTTGGGATTACTCTTATAATTTAGATCCAATCCTTAAAAATCCTAATGGGATCAAATTAGAATCCCTTCTGGATCAAATACAAACTTCTTGGATAAAACTGACATTTCTGGGAAAAGTCTCACGTTCACCGAGGCGGCGGCGTATGATTAATATACAGTAATACAGTACACATTTGTACAATTTAAAAAATAGGGCTTATTATTTTGATCAAAATTGTAATTTATTCATGTGATGTGAACCTGCTGGTTTGGTGTTTAAAAGCCATTTCTTAAAGTGCCTCAGTTTTGCTATTTAAAAGGTTTCTAGTTTTATTATGAAGTCCCCTGAAAACAGATTTACATGCAAAAAAACATTTTAAAAACGGTTCGTTTGAAGATTCAGTCTCTAAACCCCTCCTTTCCGAGAGCAAAACTCTGCTCTGATTGGTCTGTTGTGATTGGTCTACTCGGCTCTGATTGGTCAGATGGCTCATTCTGTTGTGATTGGTCTACTCTGCTCTGATTGGTCAGATTGTCCAGTCTGTTGTGATTGGTCTACTCTGCTCTGATTGGTCTGTTGTGATTGGTCTACTCTGCTCTGATTGGTCAGATGGCTCAGTCTGTTGTGATTGGTCTACTCTGCTCTGATTGGTCAGATGGCTCAGTCTGTTGTGATTGGTCTACTCTGCTCTGATTGGTCAGATGGCTCAGTCTGTTGTGATTGGTCTACTCTGCTCTGATTGGTCAGATGGCTCAGTCTGTTGTGATTGGTCTACTCTGCTCTGATTGGTCAGATGGCTCAGTCTGTTGTGATTGGTCTACTCTGCTCTGATTGGTCAGATTGTCCAGTCTGTTGCGATTGGTCTACTCTGCTCTGATTGGTCTGTTGTGATTGGTCTACTCTGCTCTGATTGGTCAGATTGTCCTGTCTGTTGTGATTGGTCTACTCTGCTCTGATTGGTCAGATGGCTCAGTCTGTTGTGATTGGTCTACTCTGCTCTGATTGGTCTGTTGTGATTGGTCTACTCTGCTCTGATTGGTCAGATTGTCCTGTCTGTTGTGATTGGTCTACTCTGCTCTGATTGGTCAGATGGCTCAGTCTGTTGTGATTGGTCTACTCTGCTCTGATTGGTCAGATGGCCCAGTCTGTTGCGATTGGTCTACTCTGCTCTGATTGGTCAGATGGCTCAGTCTGTTGTGATTGGTCTACTCTGCTCTGATTGGTCAGATGGCCCAGTCTGTTGCGATTGGTCTACTCTGCTCTGATTGGTCAGATGGCTCAGTCTGTTGCGATTGGTCTACTCTGCTCTGATTGGTCAGATGGCCCAGTCTGTTGCGATTGGTCTACTCTGCTCTGATTGGTCAGATGGCTCAGTCTGTTGCGATTGGTCTACTCTGCTCTGATTGGTCAGATTGTCCTGTCTGTTGTGATTGGTCTACTCTGCTCTGATTGGTCTGTTGTGATTGGTCTACTCTGCTCTGATTGGTCAGATGGCCCAGTCTGTTGTGATTGGTCTACTCTGCTCTGATTGGTCAGATGGCCCAGTCTGTTGCGATTGGTCTACTCTGCTCTGATTGGTCAGATGGCCCAGTCTGTTGCGATTGGTCTACTCTGCTCTGATAGGTCAAACAATCATGAAAATTAAAATACCCATTACAATATCTGAATTTCAGCTCCATATCTTCCTCAACACTTGATACACAGTGATACGAGCATTAACAATGATGGCGTGGTTTTTTTGTATCAATTCCAGCACGTCCTCGTCCTTTTTGAAGTGCATCAAAGTTGATTTGCAGAGCTGAAAACAGCATCTTCTTGACATGAATAACACACACCAAAGTAGACGCCGGGCATTATGCAAATGTGTTACATTGTTACATAGATTTAAGACTGGAATTACAGTTCCATCGTTTCATACTTTTAGGAGACAATAACTTTTTTTGTTGTGCACTTTAATCTTTAAAACTTTGCAGAACTTTTACATTCGCAAACAGCGATATTACACACCGCATGAAAGATAATGCATTATGGGGCACTTTAATATTATCAATGTTGAAAACAATTGCTAATTATCTTTGTTGTTCATAAATAGAAGAATACATATCCGCTCCAGCGGTGAAATCAGACAACAAAGGCAGGAGAGCAGGGGCAGAGCGGAGCGAGGGATGGATAGACAGAGAGAAAAGATGGACGCAGAGATGTCCTGCTGGGCTAAGCCAGGTGTCTTCAGCAGAGTGTCACGAGAGGAGAGAGGGGGAGAGAAAGAGAGGAGAATAATTAGTCAGACCTCCAGCCGAGGAGACTGACAGGTAAAGAAAGAGAGGGAGAGAATGGTGAGGTAAGAGACTAAAAGCGAGACAACTATGGATGGACAGAGAGTCTGAAAGTGAGAGTGCTGGAAAGAAGAAAGGATGAAAGAAGAGAAATGAGGAGTTGAGGGAGGGGCTGGGGGGGGAGTAAAAGAGCTTGAAAAATGCCCTTTGTCATCATTTTTACAAAAGAATGGATGACAAAAGGAGACAGAGAGGGAAGAGAAATCACAAAAATGCATGACCCTGGCCCCCCTTTTGGACAACAATGAGCATTTGTCTATCCATCAGTTCAGCTCAGTGGTGTTTTTTGGTGACCTAAACACACTGCAGAGATTCATTGTGACATATGGCACTTCCTGTCAGCATCTGTCTTTAGAAAGCCCGTCTGAACTCTGTGCGTAAGTACAGTGATTAGTAAAAATGCTCTGCTTAATGTGTTATTTCTACACTGTTGAAAGTAAAAAAAAAAAGTAGTTGTTACCTTAAGAAGTATATATCAGGATCTAAATTACATTAGAAGCCATATTTAATGGCGGAGAAGTTAAAATATTTCCTCCATTGCCAGTTTTATATGATGAGACGACTACATCTTCAAGGTTTATAGTTCATCCAAAAAGTGTCAATTAAATTTAATTGTCAATTTTATTTAATTAAATTTGCCCTTGTGGTTCCAAGTATCACTTTCTTTCTTCTGTGGAACATAAAATATGCTCTTTTTTTGGTACATACAGTACAGTACTATTCAAAGTCAATGGGTAACAAAACATTCTCAAAAATGTTGTATTCTGCAGATAAAAAGAATACCATACAGCATAAGTAAATGAAGACAGAAATGTCTTTTTTGAGTACTGACCACTCTCAAATATCCTAAAAATACTGTGGCTCTAGGGTTTGTAAGAGAATCCTAAACAGCCAAATAGCAAACATTTGTTCAACCAATAGAAATCTGTCATGATTTGTGCAATATGGTGATATCAAAATGCATTCTTCATCTTTAATTTGAAACAGATTAAAACTATGGATTGTGGAAATTAGACATCAGCTCAGTGAGTCTAAACCAGGGGTGTCCAACCCTGCTCCGGGAGGGCTACCGTCCTGCAGATTTCAGTTCCAACCCTGCTCCAACACACCTGTCTGTAATTATCAAGCGGCCCTGAACACCATGATTAGCTCGTTCAGGTGTGTTTGATTCAGGCTGGAGATAAAATCTGCAGGATGGTAAACAAACAGCATCAGTTTTAATAAACCCATAAAAAAGACCATACAAAATGAACTGATTTAGTCTAAGGTACTCAAGTTTATTCAATCACAACACTCTCACCGGCCACATTATTAGGTACACCTGTTCCAACACGCGTTAACACAAATATCTAATCAGCCAATCACATGAAAGCAACTCAGTGCAGTAAAGGTGCAGATCCACTTCCGTGCAAGAGTCCGTGCAACATCACGCTTCAGTCGTGTCGCAAAAGTGGATCTCCACGGTTAGGTATGTAGATGGTCAAGACATGGGGTGGGCAATTCCAGTCCTGGAGGGCCACAGGCCTGTAGAGATTAGCTCCAACTCTAATCAAACACACCTGAACCAGCTAATTAATGTCTTCAGGATTAAGCCTAGTTCAGACTGCACTGCTCTTTTCACACTGCATGACTATCTGGGGTATCATTCAGTCTCTGTTCTGTTTACACTGACCGATGGATCAGAGACAGAGGAGTTCACACTGCATGGCTGTACAGGAGGAAGAATCGCCGACAACTCTCTCTCTCTCCGGTGCGCAAACTACGTTTCCCAACTACACGTGCGATCGATGTGACAAGTAAACAACGCAAGATCACACGTGCGTCAGACCACAAATCGGTAGAAATCGCGCTCGTTCTGGGGTGGAAAAAGCGTTTGCAGGGGCACTGTGGTGCGATCGAAAAGGGCACTTTCACTTTTAATGGGGCAGGGGTTCAAATTCCAAGTGTCCAAGTTCCATTGTCTCACACGAGCGAGACTTGGAATTGTTATTAAAATTAATAAACTGCACAAAGTTTGCTCCAAATTGCCTGTGTGCTGATTTGTAAAGAAAAAGAAAAAAGTATATTGCGGAGAAAATTGTTGGAGAGACAAAGGGAGCCAGGATTGTCTCTGCAAAGAGAGTTTGAGGTAAATAAATCATTTTGTAGTATGCTGCTGCTGCGGCTGGATGAGCAAAGGTTTGGGCTTTGTTTCTGTTTGATAGAATTGTAAATATATCTATTAAATAGATATTCTGTCTATAACTCCTCCCTGAACCTCTCACTGCCCTGTCTCTCACTCTCTCATTGGCTGTCGGTCATCACCGATGTAATTTTCAGTCAGAACTCAGTCCACACAGCAGGCGTTTGCATCGCCGACAGGTCCAGATATTTAGCATGCCAAATATCTCACGGGTATCGGCGACTCGTCTGCGATTCTCTCTGATTGCGTCTTTGGTCATTCACACTGCGTGATTCGTGATTGTCACTCGCGATTTGCCTATGATCTCGGGCATTTGTCGGCGATTTAAAAAAACCTGTCAGCGAGTCAAAATCAGGGCTAAAAATCGGGCAGTGTGAACTCGGCTTTACTAAAGGCTACAAGCAGGTGAGTTTGATCAGGGAGCTAAACTCTGCAGGACAGTGACGATCTGCTGAAGTTTAAACTGAGCATCAGAATGAGGAAGAAAGGTGATTGATAATGAGTTCAGTTCACAATGCTCAAATGACCTCCATCCAGTAGAGCTTCTTTGGGATGTGGTGGAACGGGAGATTCGCATCACGGCTTTGCAGCCGATAAATCTGCCGCAACTGCATGATGCTATCATGTCAATATGGACCAAAGCCTCTCAGGAATGTTTCCAGCACCTTGTTGAATCTATGAATTAAGCCAGTTCTGAAAGCAAAGGGGTTTTTAACCCACTAGCAAAGTGTACCTAATAAAGTGGCCGGGGAGTGTATATAAAGTATAACTCCTTTATATTAAGGTTATCTGATTAAACTGTTTTTGTCTGTACAAAATGCTTTAATTAGTGAAAGCCAATAGTTTCTTTGACTAAATAAATATTTAGCTAATTCAAATTTTAAACATGAATCACATTTTTAGGTTAAACAGACAAAAACATCTTTAAAGCGACGGAAGTAAAAGTAAAAATTACAGCTTATTCAGCTTCTAAAGAACATGGCCGTAAGGAATCCGCAAGGTCACAGACGACTAAAATCAGAATAAGCTGCAATTTAGTTTTGAAAATTAAATTTCCTCTGAAGCACAAATGTGCAGTTATATTCAGGACTGAAGACTAGCAATATTTTTTTTCTTCTCTCCAGCCTCCAAATAAACAACGGCGTTCACTCCAGAGATTGTAACTCCATGAAGCTCCTCCATCTTCACCTACAGGTCCCTGCGGGTTTCATTTAACAGTTTGCCATTTGATCCTCAGATCCAGCATGTGTGTGCATTTGGTCCGGAGCCAAAGGTCGTGTCTTGTTTTTGCAGAGGTTGTGGTTTGATACCTCTTGACTGGTATTAAAGGGACAGTGGCACCACAGCTGGCACACGTACACACAAACCATTCAGACACCTTTAAAGGATTAGTTCACTTCAGAATTAAAATTTCCTTCTGTCTAAAAATGTATTTCTTTCTTCAATCGAAAATAAATTAAGGAAAACATTCCAGGATTTTTCTCCATATAGTGGACTTCAATGGGAATCAATGGACTGAAGGTTCAAATTGCAGCTTCAAAGAGCTTTAGACGATCCCAGCCGAGGAAAAAGGGACTTATTTAGTGGAACGATCTGTCATAAAAATAAAAAATAAACTAATTGTATACACTTTTTAACCACAAATGCTTGTCTTTTCATTGGAAAGGTCCCATGTGTCGTAGGCGGAAGTAAAAAAAAAAAAAAAAAAAAAGGAAAAATAATGATGTCAGACTTTTGAATTTGGAGGAGAAAATTTGAGATTTTTTTTTTCCTTCACCCTACCCTACCTTTTCTGGACCAGAGATGAATACCACGTCACGTATGACTTTTCTAACCTGATTACGTAATGCGCAAAATCGTGGACGCTAGTGCAAGACGAGCATTTGTGGTTTAAAATGATATACATTTTTATATATTTTTTTGAAAATTACAGATTGTTCCGCTGGATAAGTCCCTTATTCCTCGGCTGGGATTGTGTAATGCTCTTTGAAGCTGCAATTTTGACCTTCAACCTGTTGGACCCCATTGAAGTCCTCTATATGGAGAAAAATCCTGGAATGTTTTCCTCAAAAACCTTAATTTCTTTTCGACTGAAGTACGACAGACATGAAAATCGAATGAAAATCGAAAAATTGAATGACACGGGTTGAGTAAATTATCAGGAAATTTGAATTTTGAACTGAACTAATCTTGAGGTTCACTTATTAATAAAGTTTTTTGCACACACAAAAAAGCGAATATATATGTGAAAAAACTATTATTTTCAACACTCATTCTCTGACCCTCTGTCTGAAATGATCTGTTATCTTTAAGGCACGGCTCATTTAAGGCTTGTCAGTAAACAGCCATTGTTATGATTGGCTAATGTCATTCCAAAGGAAACAGTATCAACACGACTCATTATTGCACATGAGTAAATGTTTTGAAAACATTATCCATATAAAACCGTCATTTAGAGACAAAGCATTAGGAAATAATGTACTTATGGTTTGTGATGCAGCTGCTGTCAGATTCAGTACAGCTGACTGCTTCATCTTTCAGCAAAAGTTTCATTGTGAACTCTCTATTAGACTGTGACTCATTTAAAAAACAAAATGCTCCGAACAAACATATAATCTTCAGATGTGATCCGGGATGCCATTAAAATAAACCCTCTATTTGTTTATAATGCTGGGATCCTTCTGACGTCTGTTCAGAGACACAAACGAGCTGTTTAAAAGTGAACGTTCTTTAACTCTTTTATTTGTCCTGCTGTCGACAGACTCAAGTGTGTGGATTAAGTCAAAAACTAAACAGCACTTGTATACGGTATCCAGTGTAGACAGCGTCACTGATTATAATGGGCTCTATTAGCTTTTGACGCGATATGCATATGACGGCCTCCAAGGCAAGACATTGACGAATAGTGAAACAGCATCGCATCATAGGCCCCGCCCACTGGCTGTGAGCTGCTTAAGGGGGCGGGGCCTACGATGTGATGATGTTTAACTATTTGTCAATGTCTTGCCCTGGAGGCCGTCATATGCAAATGTATTGGTCTGTGTGATGTCACAGATCCTGCAATGTCAAAACAAGCTGTTTCTAACGAGGAGGACGTTTTTAAGCTATGAAACTTGCAGGATGTTTTAATGGTACAAAGACCACTTATATGTCAAAAGATCAAGGCAAATTTGATTTCTCATGTCAAGTTCAAATAGCAATTGTGGCATGGTGTCTATAACTATAAAGTCGTCGGGTCGAAATAATTGCCTGCCTTAAAGCCACAAATCAGTAGAGCTTGAGTTGCATTAAACCCAGAACATTTCTTTACACTCCAAACAACATTAAACTTCTCAGTGAAGGTCATATGCGCACGCTAACACACACAAACAGTAAACAGGCAAGAACCAAACAATCTTTCACATTCATATCACTCCTTCTTTCTCTCTCCTCCGCGTCTGCATCTATAGCAGCTCATCGCAGTGTAATTAATCAAGAGTTCTTATTAATTATCTATGCGCGAGGTCGTTCATTACCGCATCAATTCAGGCATAGCTAACGCCGCTTGTGGGAGCTCTGCCCGCCCCCTTCCTCCGCACTACCTCCCAACTTACATCTTCCACTGGTCTTGAAAGTCAAGTGATGTTTTCTCTCTCCAGCCCTCTCTATTTATGCATCTTCACTGATGCAGGGATGTTTTTTTTTTCTGAGGAAAGACTTGAACTGGGATCTCAGAGCTATGTTTCATTTTAAGCATGAACTTTGCCTCAAATGTTTCTCTTAAGATTTCTTGAGAGAAATAAAAATAGAAACACATTAGACAATGGTTGACAAAGTAAAGAGTACAGAGCTATAAAATTAATGTGGATAGTAGCCAGGAGCGTAATCCTATGTCGGAAGAGGCACAATATAAAATTAATAAGCTCTGTTCATTAATATTAATTAGGAGATGTGACATTCGCCAGGAGAAAGTGTAGACTGATTCATGAACAAATGACTCTTATGAGCTGATTCTTTTTAGTGAATCAAAAACATTATTTGAATTGGTATAATGTGATTTCATTAAATAAATATGCGCCGAGTGTCAGTAACTACACAAACTACACCAAAAATAGTCCAAAAAAACAGTGCTATTTCTTATTTTGTTTAAAATTTGGATGTATTTTTCATATACATTTCATTTTAAATAGTAATACTCAAAATCATAATAAGCATAAGATACAATTTTACACTGAAATCAAAAAATTTTATCATAATTTTTTTTTTCCTCTAATCTGAAACAAACGACTCGATGTGCATGTAATGATATAACCAAAAATATATTGAACATATACTCATGCAGTATATACACATACATATATAGTTCATATAGTCATATTGTATGACCTGATTCATTTGAATCAATCTAAAACACTGCTCTATAAAATATACAGCATTAGCAGGTTTTTTTATATATATGCAAGAAAGATTTTATGAAATCTGACAATAACTATTATAGAAATAGTGGATGCTGGACCAACCAATGCTTTTCCATTCCACTGTGCTACTCTTCCATTGTTTTTCTATCTAAACGTGCTAGACGGACATCTTCAACCATTCTTTGAAATGTGTTGTGCATTACACAGCGTTTTAAAAATGTGGCGCTCATGTTAAAAGAAGTCCAACTTTTAACAAAAACTCTAGACCTTGCGCTTTTTGACAAAAATGATATAACCAATAAGTTATAACATATTTTTACATTACTTTAACTCATCAAAATAAGGTTTGTAAGTTATACAAGATTCAACATTTAAGTCAGTTTAATGTAATTTAAGTTGAAATTACTTAAATATCCAAGTTGATTATACTTAAAAATGTAAGGAAGGTTTTTTTTTCAGTGCATGTTTTTAACAGCAAACCAGCCCTTAGACGTCTCTGACTGTTTTTATAGCATCCAGAGCTCGCTGCAGTGACTGAAATAATTTTACCAGTTAGTGATTGGCTCGTTTATTTAGAAGGCGGGACTTATTCTGTCATATTGTCCGTTGCACTTTCTGAGTGCGCCATCTTTGTACATTTAAAGTCTTTGATATATACCCAAATGAACTGCAAATATTTGTAAATGGAAAATGAATCGAATTGGGAAAATGTGTGTATCTTTTAAAATCTGACTTTTGGTTGAGGTGTCGAGCGGTTTTGTGAGTTTCTTTTGGAGACACGTAAGATTACTTAAGCATACCTGTCAACAATTGGGAGAGATGGGGGGGTTATAGGCGGGGTCATAAATCCTCACATACAGCCATAAAAATAGTACTTTTAATTTGTACCTGTGCTCTTCCTACGTGTATAATAACTTAGCAAGAAGGAAATATACTTGTTATCAGTTTGCCTGCATACGTTATGAATTATATTAATCCCTATTAAAGGTACTGAAGTTATTTAGTCAAGAGCAGAGCATATTTAGTGAGCAATTACGTTTGTTCTTTACATTGTCATTATAAGTGGTTACTGTCACTTTAAAAGATCTTCTGCTGTCGCACATGATATGGATGACTGTCCCCCACCTGCTCCTCTTCAGAAAATTAAATTCGCTGTCCTATTGCTCACGGTATACACAAAAGGGTTATGGTTTTTTTGGCAGGAGTGCCAACCCGTCTCTGTTTTGTTTTTGTTTTTTTCCCGCGTTGTCACTCGTCATCTGACCTCACACACTAGCCTCGCGACAACGGCCACCCATAGTGTAGGCTACTGCAGATGGCAGTTATCACGAGGCTAGTTACGGAGCTCAGATTGAAAATGTTTTTGTCTTTTTCCTCCGGTATTATTATTTTTTAATAACGCAGGTTAAAATATGGGATATTTACAGGAAAATACTAATACTGGAGGACGGCGGGAAAGAAGGGTAAAATACGGGACTTTCCCGGCCAAAACAGGATACTTGACAGGTATGCTTAAGTCATGTCTCATTGTAAAAATCAGAGAAGCAGGAAACTTGAGCAAACACGTTTACATTGACTCACACCGCTGTCTAGAAGCAATTGAGATCTGAAACACATTCCACAGATAATACGGAAAGAATTTAAAAATTATTTTTGTTTAAATTTGCCATCCCTTTGTATTTGAAGACCAGAATCCCCGCATCAACAAGCATCCCTTCCCGAAACCAGCATGCTGTAAAATATCACCCCCCAATAACATGTGCACCATGCAATTACTTCCCCTGTCTAACAGGGCCCTAATCTCTGTCACTGGTCCACCTATTATTGCTTTTCCAAGTCTCTTTCCATCCATTTTTCCCCCCTTCAGCCTCACCTCTCGCTTTCCATTTCTTTTACTACATCCCTCTATTCTAAAAGCAAGAGCACTTTCCTCTCTTTCCCTTATTTTTTAGCTCTCATCAGGCCAAAAGCTTTTCGGTGTACACCTCTATCTACAAGAATGGAACAAAAACAGAAAGAGAAAGGGGGAGAGAGAGGAAGATTGAATGAGCAGAGGGTAAGAAAATGAGAGAAGGAGAAAGGCTGAAAGTAAGAGAGGCTCTGACGTTAACAAGATAGCTCGTTAAAGAAGGGGACAGGGAACGAGAGAAAGAGAGAGTGAGCGTGTGAGAGGGAGGTGGAGAGAGGGAGAGAAGTGGATGTAATTGGTGGCTTTTTGAAAAGGAAAGACAGAAAAGACAGAATTAGGTTTTCCATCTGCGGCCCTGAGTGTGCGTGTGTGTGTGTGTGTGTGTGTGTGTGTGTGTGTGTGCATGTGCGTGTGTGTGTGTGTGTGTGTGTGTGTGTGTGTGTGTGTGTGTGTGTGTGTGTGTGTGTGTGTGTGTGTGTGTGTGTAAGATATCTGAGAGAGTTTAAGACATCAACAGGTCGCACACACAGACATGGCTATCAGTCAGCAACAAGCTCTCATCACATTCACATTTATACACTACTAATGTTGGCAAAAATATTGAAATTTCGATATGTATCCATACTGAAGTATCTGAAACGTTTAAATACTCATTTTCAACAGTATCGATAAACCGATACCAAATGCACACTCTCTCTTCTCTCCGATGGCGAATAGACACACACCCGCATCCTCTCATTCGCTCCGGTTGAATAGTGCTTTTATTGTGCATAATTTCAGTCACTCCCGCAGGTTTCGAGCCAAAAGCGGGTACGCTCACATAAAGCCGACCTCTCAAACAGCTTTCGAGTACCAAATTGACTTCTTTTTCATGGCTTTTTGTGCTTAAACGGTCAAATACACACAAAATGATGTTAAAATGCCCGTCTTGCAGAGTATTCAGGTAAATACAGTCAGTTTTGGGACATAAATATGTACATAAAAAGAAAAAGGAACGTAAAAGGAAAAGGGCTGGCTCTTCACAGCTTTCTAATGGGATTGAATAGCGTTTGAAGATCCAAAAAGCGTATCCATCCATCATAAAAGTAATCCATTCGACTCCAGTAAGTTAAAAAAATGCCTTCTGAAGCGAAGCAATGGGTTTTTGTACGAAAAATATCCATATTTAAAACTTTAACTATAATCACTGGCTTCCGGTAATGGCCATATGTTGTATTCAAGAGTCAGAGGTCACCCTTCCGCCGAAACGCAACTTTCTCGAGAGGGTACATATGGCCACTGCTGTAACTATTTAAAGCTGAGAAGAGCAAGGATATAAGTGAATCATTGGATAATTTTCATTTTTGGGTGAACTATTCCTTTAAGGCCCATTCACACCAAGAACGATAACTATAAAGATATCGAAAATACATACGGGTGAGGGGGAATGCCGGTCACCATGTTGCCCCTCCATCTTGAAAGTACATTAGCCAAAGAGGGACATACCCATAAATTGAAGCTTCGCCTTTCACATTTTAACACTTGATGGCACCGTGTCGAATGTGAAGAGGGGGATTGCCATGTTAATCTTGGACTAAATCAGCCACCGTAGGAGTTAAAACGAAATCAGAATTGAGAGGAACAGAAACTATTATTCACTGGATGGTCATATACCTTTACACCGCTAGATGGGGGAAAATATCACACAGTGTAGCTTTAACCACCTAATCAGTGGCTTACTATAGGCATACTAGAAACGTCCAGGTGTGTTGAGGCAAGTTAGCGCTAAACTCTGCAGGACAGTGGCTACGGTGCACATCCGTCATACAATATGAGGCCGGTAAGTCTCACTAGGTCAGCTTCACAGTTACTTATACCAGTCCCTCTATATGAAAATAACAATGGTCAGAAATCCTTTTATTATACATACACCAAAATCTGGAATGATATTCCACATCACATAAGAAAAATACCCTCCCCTCCATCATGTCTTTGAAAAAGGCATACAAACTGTTTCTTCTAAACAGTTACACTTGTACTCACTGATCGTTTATTTATTGTCCGAGTTCAGTTTGCATTGTTTTGTATTGTTGTTTTTAGTCATTTCTATTTGTTTAACCTGTATTTGTTTGCTAATGTCTTGTATAAGTTTTTTTCTGTGTTGTAAATTGTGTTTTATTTTCTGCAGAACAGGAACCTGCTGGAAACCAGTTTTTAAAGTCAGGCCCATTTAAATTGTACCTTAAATGTTACTTTTTTAACTTTCCTGTATAATAAATAAATGGAAAGAAATGACTTTGGACACCCCTGGTCTAGTAAGTGCTAAAATGTTCCCGCCCCCCATGGTCAAAGCACATAAATACTATTAAAACGTAATTTTTATATTAACTGGCTTGTTATTAATGCAATCCAGTGAATGACAAGCATCTGTGGTCTCCCATTGGCTTACAGTATTGACAGTTTAGTGTTAAGCGATTTGATTTATACCAAAACAAAATATAATCTCTGTGCCATCTCGGATTCGTGAATTGGAATGTGTGCAAAGGATTGTGGGCGATTGAAGGACATGAAGAATACACTTGATGCATCCTTCAGAATGAGCTGAATGAAGGTTGTGAATCGAAGGCTGCTCTCCAAGGATCCTTTAAAATGAGATGGCCTTCAGCGGAGACATTTGAGTACCCATTATTGGGATATTTAAGGGTTCATGGCTCCACAATTGGAGAAAGTGTAATGGCAGACTTGGATCACGTGTGCCTTGATGATAACCAATCACATTACAGCCTTAAAGGAGTACTTCAGCGCTGCAAAGATGAATCTGTATTTAAACTGGGTCATTAATGTAGCAGAAATGTGAAATATTTTTTTTATTTGGTGCTTTCTAGACTGAGAAAAGACAGAAGATTTATTTTTGTCTCATGGGGATGAAAGACAACAATTCCCAGAATGCTTTGCTGCCCTACAAGGCCACTCCCAAAGCCACCGCTACTAGATTACTGAATCAATTTCACTTTCCTACCGCGACCGCAATCATCTTCATAAAATCAGTTCAGTTAGAGAACAGACACTACAATTAAAAACTGAACGTGTCTATACAATATGTGATTTAGCCGCTGAGGGAGTTTCACAGCACAAAACGCTGCAGGAGTCACACTGACAGTCATGAGCTCGTGATGAGAGCTGAGGTAAACGCGTCCGCAGGATAGATTCACAGCACATGTTCAGTCTGCCGTGTTTTCAGTTCATGCCTTTGAAAGCTTAACTTTCATAGGAATTAATTTGAGAAGTTGAAAGACTTACTTTGCTCTGCCGGCCGCGCCGTTTCCATGAATGCCTGAGGCTGCAGCTGCGAGCTGAGTGCTGTGAGTGTGATCTCTCGTCCCCCACGCGTGAGTTTAAAACATGCGGAAATGGCTCCCTCTGCTGGCTGTAGTCTTTAGCCTCTGGCCAACAATTCCTCCGATGGCGCAAATTGACGATATTTGCGTCATGAGAGGAATTTTTCCAAAAATAAAATGCATAAATCCCTCGTCTCAGGGGAAATGGGGGGGGGGGCACAATCATTCGAATATACTCCAGGGTTTCTACTGATACAAAGCCATATGCTAATCGCTGAAGTAACCGAACGAACCGAAGCTGAAGCTTTAACGTCAGTATTTCTTTCAGTGTAAAAAAAAAGTTTTTTCTAAGAATGAAACGGAATAGAATAAAAAAGGAATGTTTAAGAGCAAACATGTTGAAGATTAGCTAGCTGTCGATTAATTAAATAATAAGATGTTTTGTTTTCCAGAAAAGTAGTTTATTCAGCGCAGTGATGGCTTTCCTCCATTGACATCCGTTACAAAAACACTGTCAACTGTCTGGTTACCAACCATCTTCAAAATATCATCTTTTGTGTTCAACAGAAGAAAGAAACGTAATGGTTAGTAAATAATGACCAAATTTTCATTTAGGCGAACTGTCTCTTTAAAGCGTCTTTGCTAATTCACCACTGATTCCCTCACGTTTTTTACCAGGGGGTTCTCAGTAAAATGAAGCCTGTGGTAAACATAACTTGACAATAGCTAATACAACATAAACTACACACTCTCACGGAGTTTTGTTGTAGAACAAAACGTCAAAAATGTCGTCGTTATGTTTACCAGAGGCTTTATTTTACTCATAAATGTAAAAAAGCCATTATAAAGGCCAATAGGAAAATCTCAACTCTGTACTCGAGCTCTTTAAAATCTGCTGGATTCTGACTGGCTGTCAGTGTTTTTCTCAATTCACTGCTAGAAAATAAAAACTTTTGTGATTCCAATGATATAATTTCTCTGTGTCATTGTGGACGACTTCATACTTACAGATTCTCCATAGTATTACAAAATCAATCAGAACTGAGTCTGTGATTGTACATTTTCAGGAGGATTGTGTGTGTGGCAGGCTCATTTTATGTGTGTGTAATTCTTCCTAATCCCATCTCTGATGGTCTCCTCTTATCCTCTTCTCTCAGTGCCAGACACAGCAACGTTCTGCCAACGACAGGAGCCAAGCACACATGCACCAACACTCACACAATATCCTGAAATATCCCTGCATCGTGTCTGTGCCACAAGCGAGCGACGTGACAAAAGTAGATCACTTCCTTTATAATCAACCTAGCCAGACTGCATATGTGTGAAGATTAGAACGACAGCGATCGGGTTTTGTCGCTTTACGTCAGTCATTTGTAGACTAGACGTGATGGACTTTCTAAAATGCGCCTTCTTGGTCTACACTCTGAAAAATGCTGGGTTAAAAACAACCTAAGTTGGGTTGAAAATGGACTAACCCAGCAATTGAGTTGTTTTCACCCAACGATTGAGTTGTTTAAACCCAGCAATTGGGTTGTTTTAAACCAGCGGTTGGATTAAATATTTGCTTAAGACAACCCAATTGTTGGGTTAAAACAACCCAACTGCTGGGTTAGTCCATTTTCAACCCAACTTGGGTTGTTTTTAGTCCAGCATTTTTCTAGAGTGTTGTTAGTAATTGACCTAAAAGAGAAAACTGACCATAAACTAAGACAATTAGACTAATAACAAAAGCAGTGTGTGAAATCAAGCTTGGATATGTATGTTTCTGGGCTAAATGTGCATAGTTAATATTTCATTCATGTCTTGTGAATGTCTAGGACACCTACTGACTCACTCGTGATGCAGAAACCATTTTTTGGCAGGCATTATTTGTCACAAATGATTAATTTATCCCAAAAAACGAAAGTGTTAAATAAAATGGGGCAAATAAGATTTAGCTGGTCATGTGACAAATGTGGGGCCCATTTATTAAAGAAATCTAGTTTATTAACTACACTCTAAAAAAAATGCTGTTGAAAATGGACTAACCCAGCAATTGGGTTGTCTTAAGCAACATTTAACCCAACCGCTGGGTTAAAACAACCCAATTGCTGGGTTAAAACAACTCAACTGTATGGTTAAAACAACCCAATTGCTGGGTTAGTCCATTCCCAACCCAACTTGGGTTGTTTTTAACCCAGCAATTGGGTTGTTTTAACCCAACAGTTGGGTTAAATGTTGCTTAAGACAACCCAATCGCTGGGTTCGTCCATTTTCAACCCAACTTAGGTTGTTTTTAGTCCATCATTTTTTTTTGTGTAGATTTCTTACGTCACACGTTACTTTTGAAAATAATATTTAAACCCTGTGGGAAGAAAAAAAGTTCCTTCAAGTGACCAAGAAATCCTGATATGACAATGACACTCGCAAAGTTTTCAGCAGCACCAAAGAAAAGCCGCAGCACAATCCAGCCTTGAGAGGGAGAATGAGAGAGAGAAAGAGTGATGATTTGACACAAAGACGCAGTCGGCAGCTCGCCATGACATGGCACTATGAAACGGTTAATGACGCAGCTTACGGCAGGATGGATTATCTCTCTCCTCCTCTCTCCCCCGTTCTTTTATTGGCTTTTGTCTGATTGTGCTACACTATGGAACAGCAGCGAGCTGAGTTTAAAGGGAGCTGCCATTCTCCAGAGGAGACATAATTAATAACGCAAGCATATCCATCTGCTCCAGACGCCTATATGTTCCCTTTTCTCCTTCTTTCTTTCTTTCACTTTCTTTCTTTTTCTCTTTCTTTCTTTTTCTCTTTCTTTCTTTCTTTCTTTCTTTCTTTTTCTCTCTCCATCACTCCTTCTTATGATTATACATTCAACTATGAGTGTATTGTGTGTGGGGCTTCCCACTCCTTTGTCTGTGTGTGTGTGTGTGTGTGTGTGTGTGTGTGTGTGTGTGTGTGTGTGTGTGTGTGTGTGTGTGTGTGCATGAATGCATATGGAATGTGTGTGTTTAACAGAGACAGAAAAAGCCATGTGACCAGCTCAGCATTAAACCACAAATGCACTATATATAACACACTCTATCTATCTATCTATCTATCTATCTATCTATCTATCTATCTATCTATCTATCTATCTATCTATCTATCTGTCTGTCTGTCTGTCTGTCTGTCTGTCTGTCTGTCTGTCTGTCTGTCTATCTATCTATCTATCTATCTATCTATCTATCTATCTATCTATCTATCTATCTATCTAGCGTGTATTAGTGTTATTTTAGTATCATTAATATCCTATTTAATTGTTTGTTAATATTTTAAATGACATTTTATTTTATATTTTCCGTTTTCTTTTGAATTCTGCATAAAGCTTTAGTATTGTTGTGTATTTGTTGTCTTTTTTAATGTCTATATAGTTTTTAATTAAAGTTTAATATTTATTTCAACTTTAACTAAACTGAAGAAAATTGAGAAATGTTGCTTTATAGCTAATCTAAAATACATATTTTAAAATATTTTATTTTAAAATATGTATATAGTATATAATTTACGTGTGTGTGTGTGTGTGTGTGTGTGTGTGTGTGTGTGTGTGTGTGTGTGTGTGTGTGTGTGTGTGTGTGTGTGTGAGCCTGTTTATGTGGTTTATGAGGACACAAATTTGTATAACTACATGGGTATTACACTGGTATTACACTATAAATGTGGTTAATGAGGACATATCAAATGTCCTCATAATTCAAATGGCCTTAAAAACATACTAAATTATGTTTTTTTGAGAAAGTAAAAATGCAGAATGTTTCCTGTGATGGGTAGGTTTAGGGGCAGGGGTAGGGGCAGTGTAAGGGGATAGAACATACGGTTTGTACAGTATAAAAACCATTACGCCTATGGAGAGTCCCTGTAAACCACATAGACCAACATGTGTGTGTGTGTGTGTGTGTGTGTGTGTGTTATTCCATGTCTCTCAATAAATATAACTTGCAAGAACTGCTCTGTAAAATAGCTTTGGATGAAGCAAACCATCACCTCAGCTAGAAAGGCGGTGCGGGACGGATTCGGTTAGATGCGTGCGCGTCTGGATCAATTATTGTCAGGTTAATGAGTAAGTTAGATTAAGGTACTTGTGTTGCAGTGTGTTTCCTGACACTGTTGAACTTACGGCCTTTCTTATTTAGACGAGAGAGGGAGAGCGAGGCTAACTCTCACTTATGACTGTGGGTTTAATCAGAGCATCAATCTCGAGCAGAGGGGAAGAGAATAAAAAACAAATCTAATTACACAGATCATTCAGAAGACGAATTAAAGACAGAGATAACGTCACAGACAACCACGTTAAATCACCCTGCACTTCCTCTTTCACTCGCTCACGCTCACACACACACACACACACACACACACACACACACACACACACACACACACACACACACACACACACACACACACACACACACACACACACACACACACGTTGGTCTATGTGGTTTACAGGGACTCTCCATAGGCGTAATGGTTTTTATACTGTACAAACCGTATTTTCTGTCCCCTTACACTGCCCCTGCCCCTAAACCTACCCATCACAGGAAACATGCTGCATTTTTACTTTCTCAAAAAAACATCATTTAGTATGTTTTTAAGGCCATTTGAATTATGAGGACATTTGATATGTCCTCATAAACCACATTTATAGTGTAATACCAGTGTAATACCCATGTAGTTATACAAATTTGTGTCCTCATAAACCACATAAACAGGCTCACACACACACACACACACACACACACACACACACACACACACACACACACACACACACACACACACACACACACACACACACACCTGTTTTTGCAATAACAGGAAAATGGTCTCTCTCTCTCTCTCTCTCTCTCTCTCTCTCTCTCTCTCTCTCTCTCTCTCTCTCTCTTCTCTCTCTCTCCTTTAATCATGTGGGATTAAAGCCTGTGATTTTTCCTGGTATTTTAGCTGATTATCATGTTAACCTCCAGACATTCACATTACTGATATTTGAACCACAAAGGTGAAGGACAGGAGGAAAAGAAGTTTAATCTCTTTCAGTCTTTTCAACAGCATTATAACATCAACCCTGCGTGTGAGGACACATGAAGGAAACTTCTATTGCTTAGATGTTTCTCTTTCATTGCTCACGACAGGCGTTCTCAAACTTTCTGATGCCACAAACTCACAAATATAAGGTCGATGCTCTTTTTGAAATCACCAGATGGCTCAAATGAGTTCGCACTTTTGTCTGATTTAAGTAACTTAATCAGATGTTTCTCTTAAAACTGCTGTTACTTTGTTGCAACAATAATAAACAGTGCTATAATGAATACAGATGACATGTCTAAGATCATTTTGTTTTGGCAATTATTTCATATTAATATAAAATAAAAAATAAAATAAAAAGTTAAATCAAGATATGTATAATATATAATATAACAAATAATAAAATAAAACGATTTATTTTTTCCTCCTCAATGACTGTCTTTAATTGAAGAATTCTTGAAACTCATAAAATGAATGAGTTGTCATTGACCAAAAAACTTCACTGACAAAAACGCGTCACGCAGGATCTTAAAGGTGCAGGTGAATCAACCATGAATGCGAATCGAAATTTTCGTTGCATCTTTTGTTTGTTTTTTTGTTACACAAAACTACTGTGTGGCTTCAAGAAGAAAGAGCACAAGTTGTATGACTTCCTGTTTTTATGCTTTTTTTTGTGTTTTTTTGGTGGCCAATCACTTTCACCGAATGTAAAAGAGCAGCTTCAACATTCTGAGAAAATCTTTCCAAAAGCTTTCTTTTTTAAAATGCTGTAAGAACTGTTCCTTAAACGCATTAACTCTATTTAGTTGTATCTCTCATAGTCTAATTTTGATTTGCATCAAATAAATATTGCATCTTCCAATATTGCCACAAATCTTTTAAAATTCAAGACACGAAAATTACATTAAAAAAAAAAAAAATCACATTCAGCACTTCAAAAAATAGTTACACTCCAAACGATCACATTTCAACGTCTTACAGGAGGACTTTATGAATCTGATCTTGTCTGTTCCTGTCTGCGCTCCAATTTCGATGTGAAGAATAAATGAAAATCTAAATTAAACCGCTTAAACTCCAAGACCATTTTTTGGGATTTCCGCCTGGATTTGGCCTACCCAAATTGAAAAGCGTCCCATACACAAATACAGTGGTTCAAAAGTTCAAAATGTTGGTGTCATTTTTCAGGAAACCCTTTAAAGTTACATAAAACACTGCTAAAAGTGATAAACATGTAAGTATATGTTGTCTAAGGGTGCTTTCACATCTCTAGTTCGGTTCATTTGGTCCGAAACAAGGGCAAACAATTATACATTGTTGCATTTTTCAGATTTTTTGGTTCCTTTTCACACCACACTGGTCCGAACCAGTTGAAACGAACCAAAACGCAGGCATGTGACAACATCCACATCACTCATTGGCCATGGCGTATTTCCTAAACTGCTTGTCGATTGGTCAGAATTTACGTGTGGGAAAATTCCAACAGAAGAGGAAAAGCCAGCAAACTATAATAACACTATGGAGAGACGACTGCGCGGGCTGGTTTTGTCCCTGGCCATAATCTACTACACTGTGTGTATTTACCACAATATGCAAACCAAACATTTCTATAATGAAGCGCGGATGCGACATGAAAACAACATTTTAATGCACTGCAGACAGCGAGCGCGCATCACTCGTCACTTCAAGCGAAGGCGTGCATTAATTATTCTTAAAGGGTTACTTCAGCAATTAGCATATGGCTTTGTATCAGTAGAAACCCTAGAGTATATTCAAATTATTGTGCTTTCCCCTCTCATATCTCCCTGAGACAAGAGATTTATGCATTTTATTTCTGGAAAAATTCCTCCTATGATGCAAATTGACGATTTTTGCATCATAGGAGGAATGTTTGCCCAAAGGCTAAAGACTACAGCCAGCAGAGGGAGCCATTTCCGCATGTTTTGAATCTGCGCGTGGGGGATGGAGATCACACTCAGCTGGCAGGGAGAGCTCAGCTTGAGGCTGCAGGCACTCATTTAAACGGAGCTATGGTGAGCAATGTAAGTCTTTTAACTTCTCAATTTAATTTCTATGAAAGTTAAGCTTGTAAAGGCATGAACTGAAACGCGCCAGACTGAACTCGCGTTGTGAATGTATGCCGCGAGTGTAGTCGTGATTACCTCAGCTCTCATCACTCCTGCAGTTAGTGGTCAGTGCTGTGATACTCGCGCGGTGACTCACTCATTATAATGAACAGACACGTTCAGTATTTAATTGTAGCGTCTTCTCTAACTCAGTCACTGTAATCAAGTTGGTGGAGTTGGGAATGGCACAGGGCAGCGAAGCATTCTGGGAATTGTAGTCTTTCATCCCCATGGGACAAAAATACATTTTCTGTCTTTTCTCAGTCTAGAAGACACCAAATTCAAAAATAATTTCACATTTCTACTACATTGATGACCCAGTTTAAATACAGATTCATCTCCCCAGCGCTGAAGTACCCCTTTAACTCATGCTCATCTTCTGAAAATACTTCCAACGATCTATCAGGTAATAATGTCATGCACATAATGTCAGCGCAGCTAACTACGGCAGCTGGTTCAGTCCAAAAATGGTCAGTACTTTTGCAGTTGGTTCTGTTCGAGGTCGGATCACGTTCTCACCACAAACAAACCGCTCCAGAGTTCGTTTGAAAGCGTACCGAGACCAGCTCTTCAAAGAGGTCTCGATTAGGGATGGGCATTTTCCCAAAATATTGTATTCGAATATTTGGGCTCATAAAAATCGAATATTCGAATATTCGTTTATTTAAATTAGGTATTTTGAGAAAATGAGAGAGATGTTTCTTTCTTTTTTTCTCTAAACATGTCGTTACCATTTCTGAACAAGCTTATGATTAGGCAATGTACACAACACGCTTACGTTATATCTTAAGGTTTTTAAAACATTAAACAGTGTGTAAAAAAACGCCTAAAGAACAAAAGCATTATAAGCTCAAGGAGCACGAGCGCAGAGCGCGTCAGTTAGCGTGACGTACACACACACACACACACACACACACACACACACACACACACACACACACACACACACACACACGTCAATAGGCTATAGCCTACCGACCTGTGTGTGTGTGTGTGTTTGATATGGCTGATGTGTTTACTTTGTATTGTTTCACATTTTCATGTAGAGATAAACTATAATATTATTGGATTATGATATTATTCTCGGGTGAGAAAATGCGCCACTGACAGGCGTTGCGGAGACAAAGCTAACGGTTAAGTGAAGTTTGAGTGAAGAACTTTGTGTTTTCTGTTCATAAACCCTCAAAGAACTTTAAAGGAAGCATTTTTCTCGAGATCATTTTGCTATCATAAGTTATCTCGCTCTCACTCGGGGTAGCTACAGATGAGCTTACCTGCACTCCTGAGCAGTGATCGCTCATTCCACTGGTGTTTGAATTTCATGTGATTCTCGTTTGTGGTGGTGATATTATTATAACTCAGTTTCAGTAATTGATTTCATCAAAAGTAACTCCATTTTGTAACAGCATTTTGAATTTTCATCGAAGTAACGTTAATTCCAAACATTGCGAGGCAGACGACGACATTGTGATCAAATGCACTTAACTTATTAACCTGCTCCACAACGCCACCCAGTGGATTGAGATATAACTGCGAGATTTAGAGGGATTTCTCATGGATGCACTGTGTAGCCAGTTGCTTGTGACTTTTTATTTTATGTCATCCTACTTTTATTATTTTATTTTACCTTACCTTATTTGTGTTGAAAGAAATATTTTTGTAAATGTTTTAACTTCATAACAACTTAATGTTACCCTTTCATTGTTATTTATGTTTAATTTTCAATGGTTCCAGTCGGGAGTTCCTACCAATTGTTGTAGGTGGGGCCTTAATTAGTGGCGCACCTTAGGATGCGTTATCGCTTCCCCTTTAAGCGTTCGCGCTCAGTCTGACTGTGAATGCAGACGGGGAAGTGCGGAGTGAGACAGTAGGCCTTCCAGTGTGTGTGTTTTCTAATTTTGCTCCAACCTAGTTTTTCTTTAAAGTAAACAACTGCATTTACTGCCAGCCAATTAACAAAATAAAATCCGAATAGTATTTTTAGTTTTCGAATGTTAATTACAGATCGAATATTCGACTATTCGAATATTCGTGCACACCCCTAGTCTCGATAGGCTTGTTTGGTCTGCTTTTGGTGCGCACCCGAGTGCGATTGCTGCTTTCAGACCTGACCAAACGAACTGCACCAAAGAGGGAAACGAACTCTAGTACGATTCAACCAAACTAAATGAGGCAGGTGCGAAAGCACCCTGTAATAACCACACAAAAAAGTAGGCGCTTTTTTGATTTTTTTCTTCCATAAATTAATTGTTGAAAGTGTGTAACTCAGGCCCTGTGTGCTCTAGGACCCTGCAGACAGGTTGGGCTGTTTCCACTAAATTCCAGAAAATAGTGTAAAACAGAAGTTTGTCTGTGTCATGTTGTATGCAAGATTTATTCAAATGAGTCTGAAGGGATGACCCCCCTTCCCTTACCCTGCTACCCCCCTCCAACCACCATATATAGTGATATAAATGCAATATCCCAGTGTCATTAAATTAATTATATATGCTGGAAGCAGCCCAAACTGTCTGCAGGGTGCTAGAGCACACAGGGCCTGAGTTACACACTTTCAAAAATGAATTTATATAAAAAAATCAAAAAGCGCCTAATTTTTGGGGGGGTTATAACAGCTTACACAACATATACTTACATGTTTATCACTTTTAGCAGTGTTTTATGTAACTATAAAGGGTTTCCTGTAAAATGACACCAACCTTTTGAACTTAGACCCCTGTATGTGTGTATGGGAGGCTTTTCAATTTGGGTAGGCCAAATCCAGGCGGAAATGGAGTAATTTAGTGTAAATACTTTTCTTTGTGTAAAAGAATAATGTAATAAATAAAAGGTTGAATATTGCGTTGGACAACAGGGGGCCTTCGAGTCAAAAAAGTTTGCGAACCTACAGGAGAGCCAGTCGAGCTGTTAAAGAGATCGCATTCGTGATTTCTCTTTCCTGTGGATGGTGTTGGTCTGGACGAGTTCAGGTCGAAGCCTGGCATCCTTTTTTGCAGTCCGCGTGTGTGTCTGTCACTGCGGTTCCTGGCACAGCTGAGCGGCAGCATCCTTGCCAGACACCCCTCCCTCCATCTCTCCCGCAGAAACGGGGGATGAGGGACGAATGGGATGGAGAGATAGAGCGGACAGGCGCGAAGGATCGTTAGAGAAAGCGGCTTGAGAGGAAAAGCAGGTACGGCGAGAAGATTACAGCCAAAGAGGTGAGAAAACCAAGGAGAGCGAGAGAGTTGTGTGGAAGCAGGAAGGCAGAAAATGAACCGAATTTAAAGACAGCTGCCAATGAAGGGAATAAGTGAATGAGATAGAGACACACAAGAGAAGAAACGGGGAGCGAGAGAGAGAAGTCTAGAGGAAGAAAGCGAGGGTCCTAATCCCCTAACAGACAGCTTTGTGGCGTGATTGACAGCCGAGTGTGGTAGACTGGGGCGGCCCTGGAGGGGGTCTCAGAGGGGTGTGAGTGTAGCGGATTATCCACCCATCGCTCATACACCCCTAAGACAGGGTCAAGTGGTACAGGCCGTTGCCTCTTGTTTTCCCACTCACTTTCACACGTCCATTGAGCGACTTGCTGTTTTGTTTATGGTTTTGGTTTGCAAATGTCGCCTTAATATGGACGGATAAATCAAAACACCCCCTCTCTTCCCACCCCGTCCTTTCAGCGTGCTGACATAATTATGTTTGCTTTTAAAGACACATTCGCTCGGTTTAACTGACAAGTGACTCAAGAGAACCACAAAACAGTTTTTGACAAGATAATATGACAAGAACATATATATACATATATATATATATATATATATAACAGCTAAAATTGATGTTGATTTATAGATGCCCTAAAGTGTACTTAATTTCTTTAGGCTACATATATTAGGGTATGCATATATTACATATAGTCAGGGCCTAAAATTAGCACTCGCCAAGCACCAAATGTGAGTAGAAATCGGCGTTGGAGAGAATATGAAACGGTGTCGCTCGCCAGTTGTGAGAACATGAACGTGAGCGACGCTCGGGACAGATGACAGGCCAGTGCTGCATCATCACGAAAGCACAAGAAGACACGTAAGGGAACTCGATTCGTTTCTTGCGTGCTATGTGGGGAGTTTTGTGTTTTGCGTCTCAGACAGCGCACAAATACTGAATTAAGCTCTCTTTCACGTCTTCTTGCACTTGAACAGACATGTTCAAACCAAATGATGTCAAAATGCCCGTTTTGGCACGTGTCCTCACAAACATAGTCAGTCATGTCTTAAAAGATCTTAAACAGTTGAGGAAAAAAAACGCATGTGTGTCAGTATATTGGATCTGTGCGTTAGCTCTTAAAGTGACAGCAGCATAATATTCCTGCTGCTGTCTGTGTTTTATTTTAATCAAACAATAAAAGACAAAAAAAATCATTATCTACTCTTGACTGTATACATTTTGTAACTTGTAATAAGGATGAATAGATGTTTCATGGCTGGCAAGTCACAGGTGTGACAAAAAGTTAATTTTAGGCCATGCGTATAGTGTGCATGACGTTAATTTCATCATAGTTTGCACGTATGCCTGCAACCTGACTTTTTGCAATAATTTGTTTGTCCACATGTTGGCAACACTGAAAAAACTAAGATGAAACAACAGACATTTGTGTTGATAAGCGCTTGTTTGAGGGTGGGATAAGACAAACCTCAAAAGAGTAAGAAGAATTTGTGTACATTTTAAAGCACAGACACTAACAAGGATGAAACGTGTCCATGGAAAACGTATGCATTTTGCCTGTTCATTTACACGACAACAGCATTTTGAGGGCCTGAAAACCTTGAAAACGGGGTTCAAAGTTTAAGTTTAATGATGGAAAATATATCGTTATTGTCTCTGTGTAAACTACAAAAACTTGAATTTGTGAAAACAGTGGTGTCATGCACATGCGCATGTTCATGAGTTCAGTCTAAAGGCACGTAGTGTTTCTTTACAAAAGTGACATTGCCAAATACTGCCCTGGCATGAGTAATACAGCATTTTTACAGTATACTCTGAAGGCCTATGTGTTTGGCTGGATGTATACACTAGCATTAATGTCAAAACTTAAGTATACGTTGGGCTTAAGTAGACTAATAGGATGGGAACAAAACAGTCAGTCAGCATATCAGTCAGCATATCATAATTATGTCATTGTGTCAAAAACAGAGTTGTCATTGACTAAAAAAACTTCACTGACAAAAACTCGTCACGCAGGATCTTAAAGGTGCCTGAATTTTGTATCCGAATCAGACAATTCCGTTGCATTTTTTCTTTTTATTGTGACACAAAACTACAGTGTGCCTTCAAGAAGACAGAGCACAAGTTGTATCACTTCCTGTTTTATGCTTTTTTTGTGTTTTCTGGTGGCCAATGACTTTCACCGAATGTAAAAGAGCAGCTTCAACATTCTGAGAAAATCTTTCCAAAAGCTTTTTTCTTTTTAAAAATGCTGTAAGAACTGTTCCTTAAACACATTAACTCACTTTAGTTGTATCTCTCACAGTCTCAGTTTGATTTGCATCAGATAAATATTGCATCTTCCAATATTGCCACAAATCTTTTAAAATTCAAGACACGAAAATTACATAAAAAAAAAAAAAAAAATCACATTCAACACTTCAAAAAATAGTTACACTCCAAACGATCACATTTCAACGTCTTACAGGAGGACTTTATGAATCTGATCTTGTCTGTTCCTGTCTGCGCTCCAATTCCGATGTGAAGAATAAATAAATTATCTGCACTGCGGGGACTGGGGAGAGCGCCGGCTGTGTTTTCCTTCATGATGTGATATTTCCCTCAGAAGAGAGACGGCAGCACCCTGCGGCCCGAGATGTGAGGGAGGGAGAGCGAGAGAGAGAGGGGGAGTGCACAGGGTGAGGACAGACCAGTTTCATCTGCACCCCATTTCACTTCCGAACCCAAGCGAAACTCAATATCCCCGGCTCCTGCTGAGTGGCGAGAGACAGATACAGGGAACGCCGCTGCCTGACGATGCCTATCAAACCCCATTCAGCCCAGATCTGGGCACTTATTCATGGAAAGAGAGAGAGAGAGAGAGAGAGAGAGAGAGAAGAGGAGAGAGAGAGAGAGAGAGAGAGAGAGAGAGAGAGAGAGAGAGAGAGAGAGGAGAGAGAGAGAGAGAGAGAGAGAGAGAGAGAGAGAGAGAGAGAGAGAGAGAGAGAGAGAGTGACTAACATGAACCAGGTGGGTAGAAATACATGCGCAAATGAAAACTCAGGAATGCCAGGCAAAGAAGTAATTGATAGTGTGTGTTACACTATATGAAACAAGACACACGGTCCGCTCGTTCTGAGCGTGCAGGTCTGAGTGTGTTTGAGAGAGCATGTGCGCAGATATGTGTGTGTATGGATGATGGGGCCACCCATTCTCAAATGTACAGTTAATGCAAAACATCACTGATTGCGTGTTCTTTGTGCATTAAGACCCAGTATACGGTCTTTGTTTACAGTTGCTGTCCCAACTAACCAATAAGGGGGACCTTCCTAAACACCACCATAACCAATCACAAAATTAAAACTAAACATTTTCTTTTCTAGTTTTCATGATTGGTAACTGCTGTCACGTCCTAGTACTCAAGCACACAGGTACTTGTGCCAGTAAAGTATACGGTAGATGGAGTTTGAGTGTGCCTGCTGTTCTGAAGGAGATGAATATACCAAACAACCTCTCCAGGAGTCAGATATCATGAATGTATACACAAACAAACTGAAAACACATTTGATCCTGTCAGAAATGGCCTCCGTGGACCTTAGAAATATGTCTATCTAAAAAAATCTATATACACAATCTTACACACACACACACACACATATATACAGAGAGAGAGAGAGAGAGAGAAAGCGCCATAACTTCTGTGGAGTAGGGGAGTCTTTGTCTCCACCATGCACCCCTACAAACCCACACACCCTTTCGCCTGGCATTTGTAACCCCCCTTTCTTTAGGTAGACGGACAGAAAGAAAACCTCTCCATCTGTTCTCCCTCCCGTGGCTTTGGAGTTATACTGCAGCCGGACTCCAACAGAGAGAGAGAGAGAGAGAGAGAGAGAGAGAGAGAGAGAGAGAGAGAGAGAGAGAGAGAGAGAGAGAGAGAGAGAGAGAGAGAGAGAGAGAGAGAGAGAGATATATGCAGGGAAAAACTCACTCTGAAAAAGGAGACGAAAAAGGGAAAGAGAAAGAAAGAACAGTGCAGAAGGACGGGGTAAAGGAAAGGTAAAGGAGGATTGATTTTCTTGTTGTCCAGCTGTAGAGAGAGCACTGAGAGCCGCCAACGAGAAGGTGTGAGTCACATGGTCACGCACAAAAGCTGCTAATTTACTCGAAACTCGAATTTTCAGCATTTTCTGTACTTTTTTGGGGGGGGGAGGCAAAACTATTTTTTTTTTTTTTAAATAAATTATAAAAAGAATATAAAATAAAAAAACATACATAATAATAATACAAAAATATATGAATAAAAAGAATACAAAATAAAATTATATATATATATATATTATATATATATATATATATATATATATATATATATATATATATATATATATATATATATATATATATATACATACATATATACATATATATAATAAAAATATCCAATTAAATAAAGAATAAAATAAAATATCTATAATAAAGAAATTCTACAATAGTTTTATTATACCAAATCCATTTAGGAATCACGGTTTTATAAAGTATGGTATTTAAAAAAAAATGTGTTACACATTTCCTTAAACAATTTTATTCAAGTTTTTAAAGATTAACTTTAAGTGAGCGTCTAATATCGGCTAATATTCAATATGGTTCAATGAGTTTTGAAGTCTTGAAATAGCAACTTGTGAGTGTAACCTAAATGCCGGAGTTAACCAACTTTCCTTACAACACTGAAAGCATAAACAAAATTACTAAATGATTGAAACACAAAAACACACGCAGAGCATGAAACAAGGCCCTGTGCCTTTAAAAAAAACATCTGTGTGTGAGAGTGCACGTTTGAGGTGTTCGGACTGGCACAAACCTGTCAAACCACCCGCTTCGAAAAGAAACACAAGTGACTATTTAAACCCAGCACACACACACACACACACACACACACACACACACACACACACACACACACACACACACACACACACACACACACACACACACACACACACACACACAGTGTGGCCAAACATGTGTATATGAGCGAGCGGGTGGATTAAGAGACAGGAAAACTAATAGAAAGCGAGAGTGAAAGAATGAGGGAGAAGGTGGAGGGAGGGGGGGGGGGTCATCGAGTGAGGCATAATTTTTGGCAAACGATTCAGTGTTTAAGCGGAGTATATGTGTTAAGACGTTTGAGCGTGTGTGTGTGTGTGTGTGTTTGAGGTCTTTCAGCGAAGCGCAGTGGAGACCTCTTTGTTCTGAGGGGAGGAGAGGGAGAGGAGGAGAGACTCCAGAAAAGCGAGTGATACCTACTGAAGGAGGGAGCGAGGGAGAGAGGGAGTCCGGCCTCCTAGGAAATTTACCCCTGAAAGTTGGATTTGATCCAGCGCTCTAAGCTATAACATTTTTTAAAACAGACGTACGCGTTAAAGCTTTTCTGCAGGAAAAGAGTGAGTTAAAAAAGGGGGTGATACTCAAAGCCGACAGCACTCAGAAGTGCATCTCAAGGCTGGGGCTGAATTATAGGAAACGCATCTGAAATACTGAAGCGATATTAAAACATGGCATCAGCACCGGGGGCCAAACTGGAGCTGCCGCCCCGCTCATGAATACAGGGTTCACCCTGCCGCCCCCGCCACCCCGCCTGCCAGTGTCTCTGAAACACACACACACACACAAACACACCAACGCTTAATGCTTCTCTAACTTGTTGAGGAAAACTCTACGCTGTGCAACCCAAAAACAATGGCGGCGTCATCTGATATTATAGTCATGTGATGAATGCGTTTGGGATACATACACTCTAAAAAATGCTGGTTAAAACAACCCAAGTTGGGTTGAAAATGCACCGACCAACAATTGGGTTGTTTTAACCCAATGGTTGAGTTGTTCTTACCCAGCAATTGGGTTGTCTTAAGCAACATTTAACCCAACCACTGGTTAAAACAACTCAACCACTGGGTTAAAACAACTCACCACTGGGTTAAAACAACTCAACCATTGGATAAAACAACTCAATTTGTTGGGCTGGTGCATTTTCAACCCAACTTGGGTTGTTTTTAAACCAGCATTTTTTAGAGTGTATGTTTGAACTTTAAAAAAAAAAATTAAACGATTTAATGTCGTTTCAAACTCTTTCTTCCGTGGGAAAACAAAGAAGGTGAAAGAGTTCTTTACCATTTAATGAAAGACTGTCAAACTTTAAACACGATATACACTCTAAAAAATGCTAGACTAAAACAACCCAGGTTGGGTTGAAAATGGACTAACCCAGCGATTGGGTTGTCTTAAGCCAACATTGAACCCCACCGCTGGGTTAAAACAACCCAATTGCTGGGTTAAAACAACCCAATTGCTGGGTTAAAACAACTCAACCATTTGGTTAAAATAATTTTTTAAAGTGTATAAGGACCATAGAAGTAGCCTATCATAAAAGGACAATTTGTGCAAAAATTAGGCCATAATCCACTGAAAATCTGTCCTTCCTCAGGAATTCTCAAATCTCCACTTGCGCTGACATTTGCACGTCCTGATTTTGCTCGAGTTACGCACATATTTTGTTGATCCTGGAACAGCATTCCTTTTGGAAAACCCTATCCCTAAACCTTACCCTCAAAGCAGAGGGAAGTGACAGGTAATCACACTGATGTGGAAGAGCCTGACCCTGGCTGTGAGCCTAAACTTCACACAAACTTCTGACTGGAGTTCAGGATCAATAAAGATGTTTTTCCAGGATCATGTTGCACTTCACGTTCTGCCTCACATTTCATTCATATCCGGCATGTCAAGATACATCACACCAGATTTGATGACAATTATAGCCTATTAAAAGTCATTTGTTCTCATTATTGACAGAAAATCTGGTGCAACTGAATGAAATTTGAGAGCTAGAGCATAATTTAAGCAAAAAAAGTTTTCAAATGCAATATTCATACACAAAGATATCATATAGCTGCTTTTTAAAACATAGTGCATAAGTTGTGAGTTTTTGCCGTACCTGACCAAACTGTAACTGTAAAAAAAAAAATAAAAATAAAAATAAAAACAAAGAGTAGGAATTCACCGCTATTAAAAGTCTGACTGATCCTGAGAAACGACTAATTGAAATAGCAAAAGTAAAAAGTAAAAATAAGTATAATAACAATAAAGCAATTAAAACAAAATAAATATATATTTTTTAAATAAAAACTATAATAAAAAAATAAAATAAAATAGTTTTATATGCCATATCAGTTACAAAAATAAAGATTTTCATTTTGATTTTCTTCATGACAAATATTTCGAGAACAACATTTCCTTAAACAGTTTTATTAGAGTCTTTAAAGATTAACTTTAAGTCAGCGTCTAATACGGGCCAATATTCAATATGGTTCAGATATAATGAGTTTTGCAGTCTTGAAATAGCAACTTCTGAGTGTTACCTCTCACCGATATTAAACTTCTGACTCATCCTGAGAAACCAAAAATGTTATATTAAAATTATAATATATTGTTAAATGAAAAAAAAAATCAAGGTATTAATATATATTAAAAATGGCATATTATATTAAAAGTACTAAATCAATATGAAAACATTATTAGAAATAAACACTAGGGTCTGGTTTCACAGACAGGGCTTAGATTAAACCAGGATTAGGCTTTAGTTCAGCATTTAAGTGGCTTTTATAAGCACAACTTAGAAAAAAAAATACTACTGATGTGCATCTTGAGACAAAACAATGGCTCTGGCAAAATTTAACATCTGTCAGTGCAGGATGCTTTCAGGTCAGTTTCAGCTCAAACATGGGGACTAGCTTAAAGGGATAGTTCACTTTGAAATTAAATGTTGATATGTTTTAGCTTACCTCATGGGCATCTGAGATGTAGGAGTATTTGATGCCCCAGTAGTTTCAGTTTTGATCATTTTAGGTCAAACCGTTCTTGTCTGTGCCTCACATAATGCAGGTCTATGGTCACCACCTCAAAGAGCATACACAGAGAAGTCCAAATTAAACAATCCCCCATCATAAGGACACACTGATGGCCTAAGACACGAAACCAGCCGTTTGTGTGAGAAAACCAACAGTATTTATATCGTTTTTACCTCTTGTACACCACAGGAAACACGCACGCCCTCGGATCAGTCGGACGTAGTGGTGTCCAAGAGGTAAACACAATATAAATACTGTTGGTTTTCTCACACAAACGGCTGGTTTCGTGTCTTAGGCCATCAGTGTGTACTTACGATGGGGGATTGTTTAATTTGGACTTCTCTGTGTATGCTCTTTGAGGTGGTGACCATAGACCTGCATTATGTGAGGCACAGACAAGAACAGTTTGACCTAAAATGATCAAAATTGAAACTACTGGGGAACACAAATACTCCTACATCTCGGATGCCCATGAGTTAAGCTAAAACATATCAACATTTAATTTCAAAGTGAACTATCCCTTTAAGCCTTGTCTGTGAAACTGGAGATATTGTATATATATTCAAATCAACCCTAATATTGCCTAATAACCAATATGGTACATTCGGTGATATACTGAACCTCCTTGGGTGTTCTGTTGAGATAGAAAGCCATATGTGTGATGACTGAATGCTGTTTTTTTAGGATAAAGGAACTGATTTAGCGCTGATTACAACCGTTGATGGTAGTAATTGTAGTCTCGGTGATTTGTTTTGTCCATCTGAAAAGCGATCAATGACAATAGCAGGAAACAGCGCGGCTGGTGGGACTGGTTTATGTTTCCTAACATGACGGATTCTTCCAGCTGAAGTGTGTGAAGGAGCCGTGGGAGGACTGCGCTCTCGTTAGGCTGGAACGCGGCCCTAGTGCTGTCACCAACTGTGAGGACTGCGTTCAGCTTTCTATACGGGACGATGTGTGTGTGAGTGTGTGTGTGTGTGTGTGTGTGTGTGTGTGTGTGGCAGGAAGCCTTCAGGGTCGTGATCCATTGACCATCTCTCACACTCTGTAAGTAGGTCACGTCAAACCCCAGGCCCCCTAACTGACAATTACAAACTGTCACACCTACACACACGCAAGGGCATTTTGGTCATTTTGTCTGCTGAAGCACTCCACAGAAAAATCATCTGATTACTCGAGGGGGTTGGGGGGGCATATGCGCTATTTATGTAAGTGTTATGTAAAATATAAATAAAGAATATATATTTTTATATATATACAGTTCAAAAGTTTGAGATCAGTACTTTTTTATGTTATTGAACAAAGTCTCTTCGCCTCACCACGGCTACATTTATTGGATCATTATGAAATATTATTAGAAATTAAAGAACTGTTTTCTATTTGGACGTATTTTTAAATTTAATTGATTTCTGTATTTTCAGCATCATTCCTCCAGTCTTCAGTGTCACATGATCCTTCAGAAATCCCTCTGATATGATGATTTGGTGCTTTCTTATTATTAATCAATTTTGAAAAGTCATATGCTTCATATTTGTGGGAAACTTGATATTTTTTTCAGGATTCTTCGATGAATAGAAAGTTCAAAAGAACAGCATTTACTTTAAATGTCACAATGCAGTTTTTACTGCAAATTTGATGCATTGTTGCTGAAATAAAGTATGGTAAGACTTTAGTTTAGAGTCCAGTTCTCACTATTAACTAGTTGCATACACTGTAAAATATTATATGATCAATAAATTATGACAACATATGTTTTTACATTGTTTAACTCATCAAAATAAGTTTAGCAATTTTCAACTTTTCTTATAAGTTATACAAGATTCAAATCATTAAAGTCATTTTAATGTAATTTAAGTTGAAATGACTTTAACATCCACGTTGATTGTACTTAAAAAACTTACTAGGTTAGTAAGTCTTAAAATTAGTCTTAAAATTACTAGGTTATTGGCTGCTTATTAGTGCTTATAAAGCACATATTAATGCCTTATTCTGCATGAACATATTCTACATCCTTTCATTCTACCAATTTAACAACTATCAAGTAGCAGTG